>NC_091108.1:352500-537500 GCF_024713975.1 Paralichthys olivaceus | reverse complement strand
GACGCCAAAAGACAAGGACACGTGAGGACAGCGTGTCTTAATCTGGACGTAATCTGAGTCTGTGCAGGTGCAGTGTGATCACCTGTGGTCCCGGCGGGACAGTTGGTGCAGACGACCTCTCTGGTTTTGGGAACAACGGCGCAGGTGGCTCCGGCGGGGCAGGGACACAGCTGACAGTCGCCAGACGTTCCCTTGGTGGCGTCGCCATAGAAGCCGTCTTTGCAGCGCTCACAGCTCAAACCGGCCGTGTTGTGCAGACAGTCGCACGCTCCTGACAAATGGACAAACAAAACGAGTTACACCAGGTTAACGAGGAAAACCAGGTCAGCCAGGTGAACCCATATTACCTGTGGCTGGGTCGCAGGCGTCACTGTGTCCGTTACAGTTGCAGGGTTCACAGGAGCTGAAGGCACCAAGCTCTGGGCGGGCGCGGCGGTATCCCAGAGTGCACTGCTCACAGTGTTGACCCTGGTAACCCTGAGGACAGGTGCACTGCTCGACCCAGCGGGCCGGCACACCTGGGCCCCGCCTCGCTGTTACCAAGGAGACGTCATCGAGGTAACCAGCACCTGCAGATACGGGATCATAAACAATTAACCGCATGTTGTTGTTGTTGTTGTTGTGTTGTTGTTGCGTTGTGCGTTGCGTTGTGCGTACTCCGTTCACTGTAGGTGCCTCGGATCTTGACAGCCGTCAAATTGTGTAGAAGTTTCTGGAAGTCAGAGTGACTGATGGTCGGTCTCCAGGGATAATCTGTGCTGTCATGGAGCCTGAACCAGAACAAAACCACATTACCTCACTGAGCCCACATTACCGATCACCTGACTTCCTGTCGGACTGAGAGCAGCTCAGCCATGAGCTCACCTGAACACGTATGTCTGCATGTTCTCATTGGGGTAGGCGTTGCCCTGGGCGATCAGGGGAACAGCCACCCTCAGATTAGCGCCCTCCAGAACGAGATCCTCTGCCGACAGACGAGTGTCCCGTCGGTCGACCCGGAAACTCAGGGTCAGGTTCTGTCCGTAACTTAGCATCTGGTTCCCCAGGAACCTCTCTGTGACACACACAACACCACATCAGGGATCTGACCACAGTGTGTGTGAGTGTGTGAGTGAGTGTGTGTCTGAGTGAGTGTGTGTGTGAGAGTGTGTGTGTGAGTGAGTGTGTGTGTGAGTGAGTGTGTGTGTGAGTGAGTGAGTGAGTACCTGGGGCAACAAAATACATAGGGAAGTAGTCGTCTGAGATGAGGGAGATTTCCTGTCCACTGGGAGACCACTGGACAGAGACACTGGACCCATCACGCTGCTGACCGCTCCACTGTTCGTCATCTGACACACACACACACACACAGACACACACACACACAGAGACACACACACAGACACACAGCTCAGGTTCAAACTCTCTGACGTCATCCAACTGAGTTCATTTTCTTTCTGGCCTGCAGGTGGCGTTACCTCTGTGGAAGGAGGAGCTGATGGCGTGCACACTGAAGCCTTCGGCGCTGTCGCACACAGACGAGTGCTGGAAGCAGAAGCACGGCGTGCAGCCCTGAGGGTTGTTGGGATCCAGGTTGAAGTAACCCAGTTTGCACCTGACGGACAAGAAGCAGGAAGACCGGACGTGAGGAGCGATGCTCTCCTGACGTTTACGTTCCAAAGGCAGGAAGTCTTTCACCGGCAGAGTCGAAGGTCAGAGGTCAGACCTGGGACCTTTCACCACTTTGTTATAAGATGTATTTCCCTTTTTCTTCTTCTCTACTTCTTTTCATCTTCACTATTCCCTCTCCCTCCTGATCAAACCGCACTGGTGTTAAACTAAAACGATGGTAGAGGCTGGAAAACTCGTCAAGCGTTACCATAGCAACAGTGATGAGGGTGAGGGTTACACCTTGTGACACACGGGTGTGTGTGTGTGTGTGTGTGTGTGTGTTACCTGTCGCAGCTGAAACCCTCCACGTTGTCTTTGCAGCGACATTGTCCCGTGTTGACGTCACACTCCTGAGTGCTGCCGGAGGGCGAGCAAGAACAGGGCCTGAAATGTGGAGAGAGAGAGAGAGAGGGGTGAGGAGGGGACTCTGCCAGCAGGGGGCGCTTAGAGATAAAATGACATCAGGCCTCAAGACATCTGCTGAGAGGAAATGATGTGACCTGCAGATCCAGATGTTTTGGCTTCACTAAGAGGAGCTGTCAGTCGTCCATGTTTTTTACAGTAGTGTCTGCACTGTAAAAAATAAAGGTGTACCTGCAGCCGGCCTCCGTCAGACTGTGGTAACCCGGCTGACAGCGGTCACACTTGTCTCCCGTCACTCCTGGTTTACACGCACACATTCCTCTGTTGTCACACTGAGGAGACTCCGAGCCTGAAAACACACAAACACACGTTAACGCTGACCCACGTGTAAACAGTCAGCTCCCGCTCAGAGCTGCAGCAGCTGCTTCTCGTTAGTTCACCGCTGCGTCTCCACCAAAACCACAGCATCATTCCAGAGGTTTCACACTTCACCGCTCGTCACGTCCGCTCCAACTTTTCAGCTACACAGCTTTAAACTTGTTCTCAGCACACGACATAAACATCAAACTTCATTTATACAAGTTCATTTGAGTTTGCGGCGTTCGTGTCCCATCATGCACTGAGGCTTTCATCCACACTACTACATTTAAACTATCTCTGCCCACCGCAGCGTTTTGGCTCCATATCAGATTCAATTCCCGTCCACACTCAGAGACAACACATGAAGGAGGTCATGTGACAGGACCCTGACGAATCATAGAAGGTTACGTTGTGACCGCAAAGACCCAATCAGCAAGAGGTTGAGTGTCTACGTCATCGTTTCCAAACTTCTGTGTTAGCCGCTGTAAAACTCTGGAGCAGTGTGGACGACAGGAGTAACTGTAGTAGAGGTGATTTCAAACTGAGACGTGATCGTGTGGACGATGAGAATGAGGCTGAAGTTTAGTCGGGTGCGTTTGTTTTAATTTGAAATGTGAAACTTCCCTCCTGCTGTGTGTTTGTGTGAAAATGTTTCAGCACCAGATTCTCAAGAGTGAAAATATTCAGTCTCATCACGTCGAGAAAAAATGGACAAAAGCTTGAAGAGGCGACGAAGTGTCGAGAGTGAAGCTACAGACGTGTCCTCCTCAGGTCTGTGCTCATGAAGACGTGTGGAGACTCTCCAGGGTGACGACCAATCACATCAGAGAATTGTCCTGATCTGAAGTCAGTGCGAGTTGTGACTCACCTACAGAGTTGCAGCCGCAGGGCAAACAGCGGCTGCCGCTCTGGTCTCTGTAGTAGTTGTCGAGGCAGCGCTCACAGTTGGGGCCGTCTGTGTTGTCGGCGCAGTTCCTGCAGTGACCTCCGTGACCCGTGGCTCGGTACAGCTCAGCATCGAAGTAACACTCGGCGCTCTTCCCGTTACAGTCGCAGGCTGAGGGAGGGAGAGAGAGAGAGAGAGAGAGAGAGAGAGAGACAAGTTTCATTTAGATCTGACTTCAACTCCTGTGTTCGTATTAAATACACAGTGTCCAGGAACATGTGAACATGTGAACATGTGTCCAGGAACATGTGAACATGTGTCCAGGAACATGTGAACATGTGAACATGTGTCCAGGAACATTGTAGGTGCAGTTTGGCGCCAGCAGACTTACGCAGACACTCGTTGGCGTTGTCGGCGGTTGCTCTCCTCCAGGGCCGGTCGTTGTAAAATGGTTTGCAGACGTTGCAGTCGTCACCGTCCGTGTTGTGTTTGCAGTTACACGCCAGCCGTCCTCTGCTGTTTTTCACACACTCGCTGGCGTGGCCATTACACTTACACCTGTGAGCAAAGAACTGCAGCCGTTACACCTGAACACAATGCATCTCAAAACTACATCACCCACAATTCCCTGCTCAGGTGTAAATTATCAGAAACATTTGTCTCATTTTGTGTAAAACAACACTGATGATGTCATGGACGTTTGAATATGATCCACTCAGCGTGTGACAGAGTTTAAACTCAGTGTTGACGTTATTCTCGGTCTGAGGAGGTTTTTCCGCTCGGTGGCTCTGAGCGAAGGTTTGGTTCAACATCCTCGGGGCGCGAGCCCCTCACAACAGGACGGGACCTGCTCTGCAGAACCTTCCCTGATGCATCAGGTGTTTGTTGGCACAGAGCCGTGGAAAAAGTGACTGCAGGAAGAGCGAGAGCGTTGGAGGCTGAAAAACAGCAACTGGAGCAAAAAGCTGCAGAAAGCTGGACTCTCACATTCCACCAAACACCAGCTGAACTTTGACCTCAGTCAGAGACGAGCCCACCTGTATCCGACATCAGACACAAGAAACTGGTCGGAGGACGAGAGTTCAGCAAGTTCAACCAGAGTTCACTCCCCGTGCTGTTTTTTTTAACACAGAAACACTTGGAGCTCTGAGTCTTCATGTCCGTCATGTTGTAAAACACTGAGGACATGAAGACATGAGGACATGAGGACATGGGAGCTGCTCGTCCCGCTCAGGTTAATCTGGGTTGAGCTAACGAGAGGAGAACCGCTCCTTGGATAAATAAAGGGTGAACTCTGACAGCTGCTGCAGCTCAGAACTCTTCACCTTTCTTCCGCCTGTCATGGCGGTCGATCCGCCCCATTCCGGTCTCGCTGTAATCCAGCCTCCTGGCCAGGAATGCCAGGAATGCCGGCTGTGTAATGGAAATCTGCTCCACTTTTCAAACAGATTATGGCTGCGGAGGCCGTGCAGCGGCAGCCTGTTTCACACTCTTTTACAACCTGTCCAAAGCTTTGTTTTCTTACGTGCAGGGAGCGGACCACACAGTGACACCACCTGACCACATTCAGTCCGGTTCTTTTGTCTGAGCAGGTTTCGTGAAGCTGCTCAGACATGTTCCTGAACCGGAACAGACTGAGACGGGGACGTGTTTCCTTTACCTTCCTCCCACAGCGAAGTCAGAGATGGCGTAGTAGTAGGACTTGAGGACCTTGGGGTCATTGAAGACCTCGTCTCCGAACGTGTTGAGCCTGTTCAGGGTCACTCTGATGTCGGTGGCCGTCACCCAGTCCTGCAGCAGAGACGCAACATGGACACAACGTTAGAGACATCAGAACCTGACGCTGAACGGGGCGGAGCGCCGCAGGGTTTCATTTCTAGTCATCACAGAATCAGGAGGATGGCGCTCATGAAGTCAAACAAACTTTATTTAAAAAACACTTTTCATGCAGGTTGAGAGAAAATAAATAAAGAACAAAGTCTAACGAACAGCCAGATGAAAGTAAATCAGTTGTAACACAGCTGCATTAGAGGGATGTCAATTAACCTTGTTTCATTTAAAGCCAGGCTGAAGAATGATTTCACTTCTGTCACTGCAGGTTCAACCCGACTCTGACATTTAAACCTTCAAATTCATTTTTTAATTCAGTGTGTTTATCATCGTCTTATGTTTATATTCTGAGACTTTTATTTTGTAATTACAGGGCCATTTCCTCACTTCCTCTATTCACTGAATTTATTTTATTGTGTTTCTATGGTAACACTTTATAAACAGTCTAGTGATCGATCACACCAGTGTTCCCGTGTTGCGTTCAGGTTCCCTCACATCAGTGTCAGTGGGAAGGTTTTAAATCTCAGACTGTGGGAAACTCTGCAAACAGTGATGCAACAGGAAGAGATGAGTGACATTTTTAGTGAGATGGGATTTATTTCCTTGGCCTGGTTCTGATACGAGGTCCAGATGGAGAGAATTACTGACGGACACCTGTTCGGTATCATGGCATAAAGGGGGAGTGTGTGAACGGCCGCAGCAGAAGTGGGAGTGAAGATCAGCGCTGGTTTCGTTCAGTATCAGCAGGAAGTTTATCAGCTTCTCATTCAGCAGCTGTGTGAAACAAACGGGTTCTGAAGAGTCTGACAGAACCAGCGGAAACCAGAACATGTGAATTATCTGTAATCTGCGTCTGATATGAACGTGGACGCTACCGCGAACATGTGAAACTGATGATGTGTCCACGCTCCGATTTCCAGCCTCAGCAGGAAACGTTCAAACATCTGCTGACATCTGGCCTCGTCCTGTCAGACGCCAAGAACTCCTTCTGACTGGTGTAATGCTTCGACTCCACGTTTGTACAGCGTGGAGTCGAAACTTCACATCGTTAAGAAGCAGAGTTTCACATTCTCTGGTCGAGGTTTAAAAAAAGTGTAAATGTACTTTTCGCTCATCCACCTACACAGAAAACGTCTCCTGTGACTTTACACACACGTGTCAAATCCTGGTGTAACTGCTGACGAGCAGATTTACACTTTATTATTTCCACCACCATCATCGCTAAAATCCCACATTGTAAACAAACATGGAGAGAAGTAACTTCACCCTCCCGACCACAGTATTTAAAAAATGCAGTGAGGGGGAGAAGGGGGAGAAGGGGGAGGTTAAAGGATAACTCCTCCTTACCGCTCACCTTTATTGTCCCATGTTTTTGGATGTAAATGATTGACGAGGACTAAATCTTTGAAATTGCTTCACTGTTGAGCAACAACAGTTCAAAAGCATATTTGACATGTTATATATTTTACACAGCGTTACTATGAGGGTGTGAAAACATTGTGACCTGACTCCGGCTGATCGCTTTAGTTTCACCACAAACACGTTTTATTTTTGTTTAAACTCAGACTTGAAGTTTAGGTCCCAGAACACAGGAGCTGCTTCAGTCTGCATCTGCTACCTTGTGTTTTTCTCTCATTACGAGTTTACACTTGAAATAAAACTCGTTAGAGTCTTGGATAAACAACCGTCTGACAGATTTTGAGCGATAACTTTTTTACAATGACAAATAAGATATAAAGATTTCATTAAAGATTCTTTCAGTTTGAGTCCAGGACCTTCACTTCCTCTGCTTGTGCTCCAACTGTGCACTTGCACTCTGTTGTTGCTTGGACAGACTTCCTGCGCTCCAGTTTCAGCATTTGAAGGTTTTTGTTGGTACGTTTTGAGAAGTTTTTCAGAAAAGGTTTGAATCTCGTTCAGCTGGAACAGTCACGACCGTCTGGAGCCAAACTCTGGGTGAGCTCCAGCTGTTGGCAGATGTTTCACACTTGGCTCTGAGGAACGATTGTTGAAAACGTTTCTGCAGCTGGTTTCTCAGCCAGTCGGTAACGCCCGGCTTTCCCTCTTTCTGGTTCATGAGGGATAAACTCATCTGAACTGTTCGGCAGCTGCAGTTCTTCAGGTCGTTGGCTACAGGAAGCTCGTGCACGTTTTCTCAGGTCGACGCTGTTTAAACCGAACAGAACATTTGTTTGCTATCAATCATCTGCAGCTGAGGAACGCCTCCACCAGGACATGTGTTTTCTCAGGGGAAGATTCCGCCTAGAAAATCTTCTGGGAATCCCAAACGCTCAGCTGAGCTGCAGTCTGGGAACACGCACAGTCCGTCAGTGACCACGGACATTCACTCCACCGCTGAGCGGATGTGGCGTGTTTATCGCAACGTTAACATATTTATGTTTCTTTTAGGTTTTAAAAGAGAAGACTGAGGTGTTATCGTGCATCCTCACAAAGCCCAGAGACGTCCCGACAACTGACGCTGAAACACAAAGACGCTCGGGAGAGCAGGACACGGTTACACTGACAACACGTCTGTGGTCGGAGCACGTGACTCCACAACCAAAGACAACGGATGAATCTAGATCAGATCCTACAAACGAGCGACTTGTTCACTTCTCGTTGACAGAACACACAGAACGTTACCTGTGAATGAGACACACGGCTCCATTCTGTTTAATAATTTAATAAAGGGAAGTGACGTCATCGTGTTATTGTCTTATTCGAATCAGCAGTTGGTGTTGAATTAAAAAACAAATGAATATTTCTCTCAGTCAGTCAGTGAAGAAGATGTGTGGCTGTGGTGAAACTTGATATTTCCTGACACCATTTGACGAGTTTAGAAGTTGAGATCTGAGAGGCAGAAAAGTTCCAGAATAAAACGAGCGGACGGTCTCAGCTGGAGGTTATTTCCCCCTCAGAGCTCAGAGATGACAGACGACAGGAATGTCAGAGAGCGACAAACAGCCGCCTGCGAAAAGATCCACAGCTTCGGTATAAATAGCTTCATGCCGACAAGTCAAATAAGGAAGTTCAGAGCTGCAGAGCTAAATCTGTTCATTCACACACAGACTGTCCCACCTGATCGTCTTTATATACAGTCAGTGTCTTTATATACAGTCAGTGATCGTCTTTATATACAGTCAGTGTCTTTATATACAGTCAGTGTCTTTATATACAGTCAGTGATCGTCTTTATATACAGTCAGTGTCTTTATATACAGTCAGTGTCTTTATATACAGTCAGTGATCATCTTTATATACAGTCAGTGATCATCTTTATATACAGTCAGTGATCATCTTTATATACAGTCAGTGATGGTCTTTATATACAGTCAGTGTCTTTATATACAGTCAGTGTCTTTATATACAGTCAGTGTCTTTATATACAGTCAGTGATCGTCTTTATATACAGTCAGTGATCATCTTTATATACAGTCAGTGTCTTTATATACAGTCAGTGATCGTCTTTATATACAGTCAGTGATCATCTTTATATACAGTCAGTGATCATCTTTATATACAGTCAGTGATCGTCTTTATATACAGTCAGTGTCTTTATATACAGTCAGTGATGGTCTTTATATACAGTCAGTGTCTTTATATACAGTCAGTGTCTGTATATACAGTCAGTGTCTTTATATACAGTCAGTGTCTTTATATACAGTCAGTGATCATCTTTATATACAGTCAGTGATCATCTTTATATACAGTCAGTGATCGTCTTTATATACAGTCAGTGTCTTTATATACAGTCAGTGATGGTCTTTATATACAGTCAGTGTCTTTATATACAATCAGTGTCTTTATATACAGTCAGTGTCTTTATATACAGTCAGTGATCGTCTTTATATACAGTCAGTGATCATCTTTATATACAGTCAGTGATCGTCTTTATATACAGTCAGTGTCTTTATATACAGTCAGTGATGGTCTTTATATACAGTCAGTGTCTTTATATACAGTCAGTGTCTGTATATACAGTCAGTGTCTTTATATACAGTCAGTGTCTTTATATACAGTCAGTGATCATCTTTATATACAGTCAGTGATCGTCTTTATATACAGTCAGTGTCTTTATATACAGTCAGTGATCGTCTTTATATACAGTCAGTGATCATCTTTATATACAGTCAGTGATGGTCTTTATATACAGTCAGTGTCTTTATATACAGTCAGTGTCTGTATATACAGTCAGTGATCATCTTTATATACAGTCAGTGTCTTTATATACAGTCAGTGATCATCTTTATATACAGTCAGTGATCGTCTTTATATACAGTCAGTGATCATCTTTATATACAGTCAGTGATGGTCTTTATATACAGTCAGTGTCTTTATATACAGTCAGTGATCGTCTTTATATACAGTCAGTGATCATCTTTATATACAGTCAGTGATCGTCTTTATATACAGTCAGTGATCGTCTTTATATACAGTCAGTGATCGTCTTTATATACAGTCAGTGATCATCTTTATATACAGTCAGTGATCATCTTTATATACAGTCAGTGATGGTCTTTATATACAGTCAGTGTCTTTATATACAGTCAGTGATCGTCTTTATATACAGTCAGTGATCATCTTTATATACAGTCAGTGATCATCTTTATATACAGTCAGTGATCATCTTTATATACAGTCAGTGATGGTCTTTATATACAGTCAGTGTCTTTATATACAGTCAGTGATCGTCTTTATATACAGTCAGTGATCATCTTTATATACAGTCAGTGATCATCTTTATATACAGTCAGTGATGGTCTTTATATACAGTCAGTGATCATCTTTATATACAGTCAGTGATCATCTTTATATACAGTCAGTGATCGTCTTTATATACAGTCAGTGATCGTCTTTATATACAGTCAGTGATCATCTTTATATACAGTCAGTGATGGTCTTTATATACAGTCAGTGTCTTTATATACAGTCAGTGATGGTCTTTATATACAGTCAGTGATCGTCTTTATATACAGTCAGTGATGGTCTTTATATACAGTCAGTGTCTTTATATACAGTCACTGATGGTCGCCTCAATAAAAACTCCATCAGTAGTATTTTTCCCAGAAGTCTGTTCTGCGGCTCATGTTACAGGTTTGATGCTGCCAAGTACAGTATTGGGACATGTTGCTAGGCGACGCCCCCGGAGTTCCCACTGCAGCAGCAGCTGGACCCCCCCCCCCCCCCCCCCCCACTGTTTGTGTTTCCGTCCTGGACGAGTTTCATGAATCTGTTTTCCGCTCACACACACACTTGTTATTATTTCATACAGAGACTCGTGTCCTTGTCTACTACTGAGATCACATGACTCCACAAATGTCATCGTCCTGAACTTCTTATCAAAGATCATCGAAACATTCAACGTTTAAAACAACTCAAACGTTCTGCTCCACACTTCCTGTCATGATTTTTTAAAATTTCAGCTCAGAGCTGGATTTACTTCCTGCGGGCGCTCACCTGGAGGACGGGGCTGTTGTCAAAGTTGTAGGCGCTGGGTCGTCCCTCCAGCGTGGAGAACGCCACGTTCCCACCGGTGAGCGGCGAGATGTCGCTGAAGTCGTCGGTGCAGAGCGCCTGCTGCTCGTCCTCGCCGGTCCGGATGAAGCCTCGGCCCTGCTTCTGGTAGGTTTTCTCACAGGAGCCGCTGTAGTACTGGTACGGCACCCAGGGGCCGCTCTCACTGGTCCGCTTGTAGATGGCGAAGCTCTCCGGTCGGCTGGTGTGGAACTTGAGGCGCACGTAGGTGATGTCGAAGGCTTTACCTGCAGAGAGAAGAAGTTTAATCCTCCATCAGGTTCACTTCAGGACATTCAGACTTCTTATCTGATGATTTGATGTTTGTTGGTTTCCACATTTAAACCTTTTGACATGTTGGTGCAGATCTTAGTGAGATATATATATATCTATATATCTATATATATATTTATATTTATATATATGCAGCTGGAGTTACACGTGACAGCAGCACAAAGGTTTGCATTAACCAAACGTTCATAGGACGCAGCAGAGACATCGAGCGGGAATGTAAAGTGTGGTTGGGACATGCTGAGGCGACGGACTGGTCCTCTAACTCCTGACACTCCGCTGGTCGTTCCACATACTTGGCGAGTCTGAGCAGGTCGAGTACACGAACAAACCTTCCAGTAGCCGTCAGTCAGCGCAGCAAGGAACACGGCCATGTTTGAGCCGGGCGGCTGGCGTGTAGGGGGGGGCTGTTTGCTCAGCCAAAGAATCTGCTCTGTAAACAGTGTGCTGACAGGGGCCCCGGCCCTGTGGGGCCCTCTTTGTGGATGGTAAATAAAGGTGAAGCAGCTGATAGGACGCTCACAAAAGGCTCAAGTTTATTACAGGAAACAATGAAGCAACTGCAAACACACACTTCCTCCCTGTGTGTGTCTGTCCCTGCGCTCACATCTTTGTGAGGACCATTTTAAGCATGGACCTACAGAGTGAGGACATTTTGACCGATCCTCACTGTTTCAACTGTCTGTTCGAGGGTTAGAATCCGGTTAGAGTCCGTCACTGAGTGTTAAGGTTAGGTAATGTATAATGTCAATGAGTGTCCTCACTAAGATAGAAGTATAAACGTGTGTGTGTGTGTGTGTGTGTGTGTGAGACATTGCTGTGTTGTGAGGACCTCAGCTGCAGATGAACTTCCTGGGTGAAGGTCATCAGGAGCTGATTTCCAGTCTGAAACATGGAGGCCGACCTCTCTCCACACAGGTGGACTCTTCACACTCACACAGTTCAAACTAAAAGAGTCGACATTCACACGCCTCAGAACACATTGTGTATTGTTTGTGTTCACCGCTGAGTCATGTGACTGGGCGTCTGTGTCATCGTTTACAAAAGTCTCCGTTTCTGTTCGTCCAGACTGAAACCTTAACTTAGAGGCTGGAAAACTCCGCCAGGCGGAAACATGAGTCCCTGATGAAATGACAAAGAGGCGTCAGTGTAACACACTGTGTTGGTTCTGATGTGTTTCAGAATAAAAAGGAACTTTAAGTTTTATTCATATCTGATCCCGAACATCTGAAGCATCTTGGATCAAAGCTCCAGCGTGAAGCGTTTTTCTGAAGCGTGTCCCTCAGAGGACAGACGCCAGCCGGCAGGAACAGACTGTTCAAATAATTCAAACAAAAGAAAACGTCTCCACATCCTCAAACAGGACAAAACAACAGGGGGGGGGCAAAGAGGAGAGTGATGAGTAATCCACAAATTTATCAATATTGAAAGTGATAGATGGACGTCATCAGAGGATCAGAGCGAAGCAGCCGAGACAAAATCCCAACGTGTCGTCAGTCAGTCCCCCTCCCCCTCCCCCTCCCCTGAAACCAGGAGGAACAATCGGCGTCTTGATAACAGGAACATTTTACAGTGGGGGGGCGACACAACAGGCGACTGTGCACATTTATGATCTGGTCTCATACAACAAAACCCCGTCATAATAAAACTTGACTGCTGCATCTTTTCAAACTTTCATTTACTTTTTTACAGTAAATTTCTAATAAAAACTCAGCAGCAACACGTCAGATTCTTATTGTATCAGAGGCCATCGCTGCACCGTTAGAAAGAATTATCAGTCAAACATAGGTTACATATTATATTTGATATGTTATATATAATATAGTTTTATATCTGGTGATAACCAGGCCGTCTTCTTCCCCTCAGTGAAACTTAACATCATCGTCATTATAACTTTGATCACGTCCGACTGTGTCCGTTTCTAATTTGTTTCCGTGTTAAGGCTCCTTCAGGTTTGTGACTCTGACCAGCAAACATCTCTTGTGTCTGGGTGAAAAACCTGTGAACCAAACAGCCTCCTTCATTCCTCACTGCTCAGAAACCACCGCCGACATCCTCAATTAGCTGGTTTGGCTTTAAGCAGAGCGAACCCTCCTATTGTGGAGCGCTGACCCTGCCAGACTCTCCTCAGGGGGCCCAGAGTCACGTCTCCACATTAAAAGAGCCTCCAGTCGTTCAGGGGAAGGAGCTTTTCTTTCTATCACAACTCGGGGAGGGACTGTGTGTGTGTGTGGGGGGGGGCTCTTGGTGCGGGGGTCACGGAGTGACACAGTGACGGCAGGAATGAACCGGCTGGAATGTGTCTTTCCGCCGGGCAGAGTGACGCCGGAAAGAGGGACGGACAGAGAAAGAAAGAGTCAACTAAGAAGAAAAGAGGGCGAGCGAGACAAGCTGTTCCTGTCAGAGAAAGAGGGAGGCTGGGGGGGGGAGGGGATTTTTCCTGCCCTCAAATGGAAGACAGAGGGGGAGGCCGAGGTTCACACTCTGCTGAAGTGCCACTGAGCAATGAGCAGAGGCTCCATCGGCCCAGACGTCCACACTGATTCTTTCTAGTTTTAAACTGTGTCGGACCCACGTTTTCTTCCTGGTTCAAAACTATGACGTTTCTTTCCAGAGGTCAACAACATTTTTATCTCAAAAGAAAAACGTCTGTTATCGAGCTCCATGGTAACATCTGCAACATCTGGATCTATGAATTTATACTCGGTTCGAATGATCCTGAACTCATGTTGATGGACACGAGAAACAACTTTAAAGTGACTTTCAGGGAAAAATGGAGCGTTTAAGAAGTTTTAACGTCAGATTAAAGACGGATGTCTCGTCTTCCTCCTGCCTCCTGTGGTCGGGGGGGCAGTCATCAGACCTGCAGAGCAGCGTTACAGAAACATGTTGAGACGAGTCGCAGGATGAAAGCTTCAGTCAGTGAAGCAGCAGGAGCCAGAGTTTGATAACAGAGCAGGTCGACATGCGGGACTATTCATCCACAACACAAATGTCCGACAACTAAAAACCCTTTATTTAAAGCTTGTGAGAGGAGTAAAGGTAACTTCAGTAAAAGGACATTCTCACACCTTCAGGAAAACAGTAAGGGGCCCTTTAGTCTGACAGAGTCCGAGGTTTGTGTGTTACAGTCGTGCAGCGGGAGCTGATCGATGAATCAAAAAACTGAAACTGAGGAGGATGTGACCTCACACCTTCTCTCCTCCACATTAACACGTTTTGACTTCATCGGCCGTCAGAGCAGCAGATGTTTGTCTTCCCACAGAAACAGAACTCGCCCTTGAGGAGGAGGAGGACAGATTCGGACGAGGGAGGAAGACACGACAGTCAGCTCTGAGAAGACAAACAACTCCTGAGAGGAAATAATGAGCCTCCTTGTCCTTCACACTGTCGGAAAGAATCTTCATGTTCAGAGTAAAGATGCAGCTGCTCGGACAAAACTCAGGCTGAGGCTCCGCCCCCTCATTCCAGATCACACCCAACAAGTAAAAAAAATAAAAAAGCAGCGCTGTGATCAGATGACATCACACTGATCCGTGAGTTTGATCAGGGCTGTGAGAGGACAGCACCAGGATGGAGTCATGGACGTAAAATCCTTACACCCTAACATCGTCTCTGAAACTGAGCAACTGTAAAGAGGGAAAACTCTTCTCAGACATAAAGGTCCTGTGACCTTCGACCCCTTCGCTGCTGGAGCCTCACGCTCCATCGCGCCTGGCGACCACACAGCTCTGCACCCGCGTTCACTTCCTGAAACAGAACTCGACAAGCAACACTGCGATTTAATGAGCTACAGAGGCACCGCTGGCTGTAACCTGTGGTTGGCATGGAAACAGCTTGATGGCTGGAGAACTCCATTAGGTGTAACCATAGTAACAGTCATCAACCAATCATCAATCAAATGTTATTTGTACAGCTCATATTCACAAATCACAGTTTGTCTCATAGGGTTAACGAGCTGTGACCTCATCGGTTCTTAACTCAAGAGTAAAACTACTAAAAAACTTTCAACAGGGAAAAGAACGTAGAGACCTCAGAGACACGTGAGGACCCGTCTCCCAGGACGGACACAGGTGCAGTAGACGCCACGTGTAACTGAGAAGGTCAGACACAGAAGAGTAGCTCCAGCACTGGTTAGAGGAAACAGTTAGAAGCTTGATGGAAGGTGAATGAAGACAGGAGTTACTGTCAGGAAGTCTCTGAGGAGACATGTTGTTGATCAGTCTGTGATCATCGTCCACCATGTGGACCCACCAGTGGTGAGATGACTGAAATGTCTTAGTGTGGGTGGAGCCTGAGACGCAGACAGAAGTGAAAGACATTTGTCTTCTAATGGACACGAACGTTTCCATCTTAATGAATAAGGTTTCTGTCCTTTATCTGTGATCAGAGTTAATCTGTGTCAGTTGTTTTACAGTGCGTTCCTCTGACTCCTCTTCCAGTCGGTGGAGCGGAGCCTCGGGGTCGGCCTGAGGGTTGGGAGGAGGGGGTTAAAGTTATTATGTGGTGGTGGTGGGGGGGGTACATCTAGAGGGAACGCCCCGACTCGCAGCGAGAACCAATTAAAATCCTCCCATGACCTCATCGCATTTTTCTCCAGAGGACCGAACAATGACCGCTTTGACTTTTGAACGCGTGGGCACGGGCCGAGCCTCGTCCTCACACCGACTGCAGTAAAATCATCCCCATCACACCCGGCGTTAAACAGACGGCAGGTAACGAGCAGGGCGAAGGTCAGAGGTCACAGTGAGAACACACCCTCTCTGAGTTTACGCACACTTCAGTCATCTGATTACATCTGAGTTATTTGAGAAGGATTCATGAACAATTCATCAACCGAACTGGTTCCCCACAAATCCACCATGTGAACAGGACGTCAGTTTCTGTGTCTCAGTCCCTCAGAGCTCGTCTTCCAGCAGGTGCTGAGGTCACAGGTCAACAAGCAGGCGCAAAAAAAGGCTCGACAAATTAGATACGACTTTTTGAAAAGGGGTGAGGGGGTGAGGGGGGGTGAGGGGGGGTGAGAGGGAGGAATGTGTGGAATGTTCAGCAGAGTTGAACATGAAACTTTACTACACAGATTTCACTGACCCTGAACGCTCACTCAGAGGTCAGAGGTCACTACCTCAGAGAGATGGTGTTCAGATCACTTCAGGACGGGTCATCTGGTTACAGTGGTTGTTCATCTGGTTACAGTGGTTGTTCATCTGGTTACAGTGGTTGTTCATCTGGTTACAGTGGTTGTTTATCTGGTTACAGTGGTTGTTCATCTGGTTACAGTGAATAAGACTCCACCCTCCGTTATGTTCAGTTCTGAGAGAACCCTGACACACGGGGGGGGGGGGGGGGGGGGTTAATCAGTAACCTGCTCCTACAGAAGTGAAGGTGCGTTTGATTCGCTCACAGTTATCAGCAGCCGCAGAGTAAAAGTATTTAACATCGGAGCAGGATTCTGCTGATATCACCTTAATCTCTCCTTCTGTTTGATAAACAGAGCAGCCGCCGGCTGAGTGTCCTGATTGGACAAGTGGAGATTAAGGAGGGAAGCTGGGGGCGAGGGGTGAGGGGTGAGTGTGTGAGAGAGAGAGTGAGAGAGAGAGTGAGAGAGAGAGCTAGTGTTTTGTTTGTGTTGATAAGCGACTGCAGACTGGATCCAGTTTCACACAGATTTAGTTTTATAAAAGTCTGATTTAGTTTAATTTGTTTCTACATTGAGCCTAATGTAATTCACTCCGAGTACAGATCACACCTGAGATGTAATGTGAGCTTTTATTCTGACCTAAATGTTTCAGAGTCAGAAACGAAAAGGAGGATTTAATGTTGGTTTATTATTTATTTAAAAAACAGATCAGAGATTAAACTAATGATTACTTTCACAAACCAGCAGATTGATTCTCCAGCATTTGTTTCGTCTTTAAATTAAATTCTTGTTTGATTCTTAACGATTGAAATCATTGTTTAATTCTGACAAAAAGCTGCTGATCAGTTTCCTGTTGATGGATTAATTGCTGCAGCTCTAAACATCAGTTCTCATGTTACACCTCCTTAAACTTCGGTCCACATTCAATTTAAATCTCAGATTAAACCCCCTCACCCGACCACACCAGCATGTTTGGAGACCACCAAAGAAGAAGACACTCCGCCCGCCCAGAGGTGTCACCACAGCGGGACATCAGGAACAAACACAAACAGCTCATTACCACAGACAAAGACTGACACCGACAGACTCCACAGCTGCTGAAACACCCCCACACTGAAACACACCGACACCTGGCTCCTGTCGTCTGTGTCACACCAAACTATCGGCTTCATTCATCTGAGAACTCCAGGTCGTGTTTTAGTCTGGACCAACAGAAACGTTTGTAAACGTTAGCAAACGATCTCTTCCTGATTGGTTCTCATCAGTCACATGACTCGACCACTGAGTCTCACTCTGACATTAGTGTTCACACGTGATCCTGCAGAGAAGATACAGAGGATCTGAGGGTTCCTGTCTGAAAGCAGCTTGTGTTGGTTTTATATCCAAACTTTACAAACTCATTGTCCTTTAAAAAGTCTGAACTGATGTTTGAAGGTTTGACATTTATGAAGATGTGAAATCAAACTTTTTCAACCCTCATGATAACGACAGAGGGAGTTTGATTATTTTTGAAATGTGTGATACATGAACATCGGAGTGGTTTCGATGTGTCCCACACAGACGTCTGTGGCTACATCAATGCTAATTTATTTGAAACAAGTTTGTCGCCTCTGCCGCAGCTGCTCGTCTTCACTCAGAGAAACCACAGTGAAGAAAACATCTGGGATCTTGTTCAAACAAGAACCCACATCAGTCGCTCGTCTCAGGTCTCTGAGACATAAACAACCTGAGCGGTGAATGAATGTCTGAGGACGTTCAGCTGTATCTGCCGCCATCATCTAAAGGAGGGCATTTTAAAAAATACGCTTCTTCTTCTATATTCTGTTTATTGGCAGCTGAACGTCCTCAGACGCTGCCGATCGTCAGGAGATACGCTTCTGTGAAGTCTTTGAAATTAAAAGTGTAACACGATAGAAGGTTTAATTCAGTTACTTAAAGATGTGAACGTACGTGCAACCTGACGTTAGAAGAAGACAGTGGATGGTGGTAATGCCTGTTGATGTTGGTTGCCACTGTTCAACAAACCAAACGAAGAAGAAGAAGAAGAAGAAGAAGAAGAAGAAGAAGAAGGGAGACGCCTGTGGGTTGAATCCTTGTGCTGCAGCAGGTTGACAGAAGACGACGAGTGAAACCACCTCAGCTAAAAAACTTTGCAATAACCAAACGTCCGAATCCGAAAATGACGCAATAAGAAAACATTGGAACAAGCAGCACGAGAACAAAACTTAAAAAATAAATAATCATTTTGAACTCAACTAATATCTTGACGTGTTTTCAGCGATTAGTGGTTAAAACTTAAAATAGAACGTTTCACTTCAAGCCACACCCACAGGTGATGTCGCAACAGTGGTCGGTCAGTCAGTTTTCGGGGCTAATTCTCATGGTGACATCACTGACGGGGGCGGGGTCAGGAGCGGAGCTTCTGTTAAATTCTGCCTTTAACTGAGTTTTAGTGGAACTTCCTTTTTTCTCGACAGCATGGCGAGTAAAGTGTATTATTATTGTTATTGTTATTAAAGAGTAGAGCGAGAGCGGTGGCGTTTAGTGTGAGCATTCGGTTAATTATCAACCTCAGGTGGAAGACATGAACAAAGTCTGACAATCACATAAATCAGTCGGCCGTAATTATCCGTTTACTCACACTGCTTTGAGAACAGTCACTTTTTACTCCATCTCTTCCTCCACCGACGTTTCTCCTCCCAGAGAACAAGGCTAAAATTACCCTGCATGCATCTGCTTGTCCCTGTAATGCATCTCTGCTCATTCACAGACTCTATGCCGTCTGTAATAATAGAACACCCCCCCCTCCCTGGGGCTTTGAATCACTTCCTGGCAAAAGAAAATCACAGAGTCTCAAACCAGGACCCCCCCCTCCCCCCTGCTGCGTTAACACGCTTCAGGTCAGAAGTTGCTTCTTTCCCGTCCCGCTGGATTCCCACAGCAGAGGAAATACTTCATTATGTTTACAGTCGGGTCGAAGGTCAAGGGGCACTGCAGCCAATCAGCTGTGTCAGAACAGCAAGTAACGACTGAGCAAGTCGAAGAGACTCCGCCCACAAACCTCACGGTTTAACATTGAGTCACTACCACCACCGACGATTCGTCAATTCATTCACAACCGTTTACGGAGCCAACGACAAAACAGTTGACTCCTCGATCGTCAGTCACTTCCTGTCGTCTCAATACATCTGGACTTAACTCTTGAAACTTTAGCAGCTTCCAGACGTGAACTGGGCTCCACAGTTCCTCCATACGTTCTCTGGAGGAGGTGCATGTGTGACACACGTAGAAGACGGAGACGTGAAGACAGTTTGTGGTTATCAGAGCTGACGACGGTGTCAGGTGATGTAAACACGATCACATGATCACTTCCTGTCTGCTCCACCACTCACCTGAAGAACGAGGAGGATCTGATGCTGAACGAGTCTGAGCAGAAAACCTGCTGCTGAGTTGTTCAGCTGTGAAACACAACAACTGATTCTGAAGCAGTTGAGGTGAGAAATCAAACCAAATGACACAGAGACAGCGGACAGCTGCTGCATCGTCCTGCTGTGAATTCATTTACAACCGTGACAGACGCACTACGCCATGCTCTGGTTTAACCTGATGTTAACGTGCAGACGGAGTGAAGCGGAGGCTGCGTTCACTGCCTGCAGCACAGATAAATCTGCATCCGGTGGAAAGTGTCGAGGGCCCAGATGAAGCTGTAATAACAGTAATGACTCCACAGGAACCTCTTCCACTCTGAGTGTTTGATCCAGATGTCAGTGGGAATAAAAGAGGGTTTAATAACAGCGTGCCACAGGTTCCACGCAGGTGAGGAGCCAATAAAAAGAGCGGGACACAATGTAGGGAAACAACGAGTCCGTGCTGCAACACGCTCGTTCACGATTCACACAAACTCATCAGACCACCAGCGATACAGAGGGAGGAGGAGCCTTCCATTGTTATTACATAATCTCAAACTGTCAATCAAATCTGATCATCATCTTCACTGAGGCTCCACCCACATGTTTTCATTTTAAACTGTGTCAAAGGAGACGTGTCCAGGTTAATGACTTAGTTTTAAATCTGTAACCGGCTCATCGATTCACACATTTATTCTCAGTTCTCATGAAGCTTGAGTTGAATTTCAATTTAAAAAGTCCAGACTAATGTGTGCGACGCTTCAGCGGTGACCCTGAACGCACCACGGGCCTTTCAATTAACACACAGTGAAAAGAATGTTGAGTGTGTTCTTCAAAGTGACGTGTGATGAGGGAACAAACGCAGGAGTGTGTGTGTGTGTGTGTGTGTGTGTGTGTGGGGGGGGGGTGTACGTTAAGCTTCACTGTAAACTTCCAGGTTTTTCAAGGAGACATGGGAACACTGTATTTTCCCAGTGCTTCAGGCTCCGCCCCTCCCCTGGTTTCAGAGGGAGCAGGCGTGTGGCGACGGAGCGGAGGCGTGTCTAAGAGTCAGGCACAGGAAGAGGCTTCAAGGTTAAAGGTCACGTGATCCTGATATAGAGCTTCAACAAGAATTTAAGTTTTTTAAAAAGCTCTCATCGATAAAGAAGTTCACGTGAGAGATTTTTAAATGCGGCAGAGTGAGGACACAGGACTGATCCTCGTCTTCTGTGTTCAAGGAACAAAAAGACAAAGAGGAGCGGAGAAGGCGGCGGCCTCCAGCCTCTGATGTCCTGATAGGACCTCCCCCTTTGTTTGATGCGTGTGATGTGTCCAGCTCTGGAGAAAACTCTGATTTCCTGACTCCGGCTTCAGACCTGAAGGTGACAGCGAACAGGAAATCACTGTGTCCGGTTTTTAAACCCAACTCTTTTTCCCAGACAGAGTGAGATGTCGCCTGGGACTTGACCTTTGATCAAAGCCATTAAAGTGATTCATGGGTAAAAAGTTACATCATCGTCTTCATCATGTTGCAGACTCAGTTTCTGACAAGAAGAATTATTCACGACTGCATCAAGAGAAACGTGATCGTAGAATTATAGAAGAACACATTCGTACTTTTTACGTAAAGAAATGTGGACAAACATCGTCTCTCAACTTGGACTGGGTCAGTTTAAAAACCTGTCGACACGATGACTGAACGTCCTAAAAGGAGAAGTCACTGATCCTCTGCGTCCACGTTTGTGTCAAATCTAAATAAGACGTTTTATCACTCATCTCGTCTTATCTGAAGAGACAGACACCTTGACCTGCAGACTGAGACGCAAGCAAGAGTCACATGTTGACAACTGAAAGCTCCAAGGGCATCGTGAAATCTGAGGGGCCCCGAACGCCTCATGTTTTGACCTCGCTGAGCAGCTTCCTGTCCTAAGGCCGACCGTCATCTCTGACCTCCATCTTTGTTTACAGAAGCGTTTTTAACCAATAATGAAGAATCAAATCCTTTCCCGTGAAGAGCGTCTGAGGGGTGTGATATAAATAAAATGGCCGCTGCTGTTCGAGCTCGGAACATGTGACATGACTGTCACATCGTCCACCTGCTGCTTTGATCACTTGACCACGTCACGCCAACGCCGTGTCCTCCTTCCTCAGCCGCCATTTTTACAGGTTTGAAAATATGTGAAAAAACCAGGACAGAGAGAGCAGTGCATTGTGGGAAAAGCCCGCGTCTCAGGCTGGGAGCTGCTCGTCTCTCCAACACTCCGTTAAGACGCAGGCTGGTTTTTTCCTGAGGGACGACCAGCTGTTGTAAATTACACCAATCAGAGGGGGGGGGGGGGCTCATTGTTTGGCGTCTGAGGAATGAGCTCAGCGTGGGAAACTGAGATGAACAGAGATTATGAAGCTGCACAGCTGGACCACTGGAAACCACTGTCTACTGAGACACACTGAGAGACAGAGACACACACAGAGACACTGAGAGACACTGAGACACAGAGACACACTGAGACACACACAGAGACACTGAGAGACACTGAGAGACACTGAGAGACACTGAGACACACACAGAGACACTGAGAGACACTGAGACACACACAGAGACACACAGAGACACTGAGACACTGAGAGACACTGAGAGACACTGAGACACACACAGAGACACTGAGAGACACACTGAGAGACACTGAGACACACACAGAGACACTGAGAGACACTGAGACACACTGAGACACACTGAGAGACACTGAGAGACACACAGAGACACTGAGACACACTGAGACACACTGAGAGACACTGAGAGACACTGAGACACACACAGAGACACACACAGAGACACAGAGACACACTGAGACACACTGAGAGACACTGAGACACACACAGAGACACAGAGACACACTGAGAGACACTGAGAGACACTGAGAGACACTGAGACACACACACTTTAAAAAAAACACAAAAGAAAGAATCATGGGAACTTTCTCGATTCTGTGATCATGGAACAAACTGAACCTTTACAGATTCAACCTAATGTCTCTAACGTCTCTAACGTCTCTAACGTCTCTACTGTCTCTACTGCCTCTAACATCTCTAACGTCTCTAACGCCTCTAATGTCTCTAACATCTCTACTGTCTCTACTGTGTCTAATGTCTCTACTGTCTCTACTGTCTCTAACATCTCTAACGTCTCTAACGCCTCTAACGCCTCTAATGTCTCTACTGTCTCTACTGTCTCTGTCTCTAACATCTCTACTGTCTCTAACGTCGCTAACGCCTCTAATGTCTCTAACGTCTCTACTGTCTCTAACGTCTCTACTGCCTCTACTGCCTCTAATGTCTCTACTGTCTCTAACATCTCTAACGTCTCTAACGCCTCTACTGTCTCTAATGTCTCTAACATCTCTAACATCTCTAATGTCTCTAACATCTCTACTGTCTCTACTGTCTCTAACATCTCTACTGTCTCTAACATCTCTAACGTCTCTAATGTCTCTAACATCTCTACTGTCTCTAATGTCTCTACTGTCTCTAACATCTCTAACGTCTCTACTGTTTGTTTGTGACATGACGTTGGAGGACGTGTTGTGAACAAAAACATCCAGATTTTTATTTGCTAAATCACAAACACTCTGAAATATCAGTTCTGTAAAGGTCAGATTTTAAATGAAGAGAGACACAGATGAAGACGTCTCCTCCTCGGTGGAGGTAACAACTGATGTGTCCAACGTGTTGATTCTTCATCAACGCTTCATTGAATCCCTGACGAGGTTTTGAAGGATTAACTTCAGAGCGATATCAGAAACTTCCAGACTGTTTACGTCTTCTATGAAATTCAAATCTGTGGTGAAGACAGAAGATCAGCAGAGACCCCCCTCCCCCCAAGGTTTTCTTCTATGTGGGTCTTTTCATGTCGCCCTCTCCCCCGACTCCACGGTCGAGTCTGGACACGCCGCAGCACTTCAAACACAGAGACGAGCAGATCTGAGCTCAAACGCTGAACGCATCATATTTCCTGAGATTAAGGCGTCGTGGCCTCCATCTGAACCGTCCTCGTCCCGGACCCAAGCTCAGCGCCTCTACACGGGTTTAACGATAAGGGGCCAGAACACGTCTGTTACATGTGTCCAACTTCACTGACACGTGTCTGTAACACGACTGAACCTTCACGTCCATGACGTCATTGACGACAGATCTATTTCTGATTTGAATCAACATCCTTTGACCAAAGTAAAGATCCAAAGTGCAAGATCAACTTTCTAGAACCACGTCTCTGGTGGAGCTGAAACGATGAATTAAGGTCGATTCTGTCGACTGATCCAGGGTCTGTTTTCCTCTGAGACTCTGGTGGATGAAGATTCCTGTTCTCTTTGCTGCACGTCTCTGGTATTTGTGAAATGTCCAGGACTGTCCATTAAACATCATTTTGTCCAAACAGAGACAAATGTCAACAGGAAACTTCCACTTTGACCAAACAGCCCGATGACGAAACCATCAATCTCTGTAACGCTACTACATTACCCACAATCCTACATGATGACATCAGAACATCTGCAGCTTCAGAGCTGAGGGTTTTGACGTGACACAAAAAATGAGACAAAAAACTCAAACCAACACAAATTTTCTTCTCTTTTGTTTTTTAAACCAAAAAGATTCTTTTTCTCTGGACTCATCTCTGACAACAGCTGTTTGAAAAGAAGAGCCGAGCTCTCTCAGAAGCTTCCAGAGTTTGTCTTCATCACAGAGAACGAGGCCTGAGCTCTAATTACGAAGCAAACGAAGCCACAAAGAAAACACGGCCCGGGGGGGGGGGGGTCAGAGGCGTCTGATTAGAGACAGAGCACCTGAGGCTGCAGACTCTCTACCAGCAGTGACTCCACCACTCAGGAATCCACTGTTAAAAACAGGCCGCAGCCTCGCTGCAGAAATAGACAGGTATTTTTAAAAGGCCGAGTCGGAGCTATCCCGGCGGCACATGGAGAAGACATCTGATTGGTCGCTCAGTGTCCAAGGTGACGTCTTCCCGTCACGTGTTGTGTCCAACCTGGTGTCCGTCTCACTTTACTGTCGTTTCAATTATTGATCACAACTGTGGTTAATTATCAGCCGATCAATTATGTGAGATTAAAATCTGATGAGATCAGCAGATTCACACCTTCACCAACAAACCCAGAAATAAAACCTCATGTGCTCCTGAGTTCAGGGAGTAACAGGTCACATGACAGCTCCTGGTCCTCCTCACAGCTCTGAGGCTGCTTTCATTTGAAAACTCTGGAAACTCTGGGGCTGCGTTTTATTCTGGACCAAGAGGAACCTGTCACATGACCTCCTTCAGAAGAAAACAAGGGTTTCTATGTGTCTCTCTCTCGTGTCTAACGTCTCTTCCTCTCGTTGTAGAAATGAAATCTGTTCAACTTTACAAGTTTTAACAACTTCACAAAATCCCTCAGATCGTTTCCTGAAATCTGAAAATACTGACGATCAAACCAACGTCTCAAAACCAAAGATTCAACATAACAGAGACAGACAGAGACAGACAGAGACAGGGAGAGAGAGACAGACAGAGAGGGAGAGAGAGAGAGACAGAGAGGGAGAGAGAGACAGAGAGAGAGGGAGGGAGACAGACAGGGAGAGAGAGAGAGAGACAGACAGGGAGAGAGAGACAAGGAGAGACAGAGAGAGACAGGGAGAGACAGGGAGAGAGGGAGAGAGAGGGACAGAGACAGACAGGGAGAGAGAGAGAGACAGGGAGAAAGAGGGACAGAGACAGACAGAGAGAGACATTCCTCATCACAACAGCTGGACATACAGATGTTGTGATGAATTCAGAAACACCAGGTACACGCGCGCACACACACACACACACACACACACACACACACACACACACACACACACCATGAAGACTGCGATCGAACCGACAACTTTTGGAGGACGGCCGCTCTACCCCTCAGCCACAGTCGCCCCGAGATTATCTCACCACCAAACTCTGTTCACTTTTCTAAGGATTTAACAACAAAGTCTTGTCGAGACGCTGCTGTTATTCTGCGGCTTTAAGGAAACTCACCCGATTCAACCGACATTTTAGCTAAATGAGTCCAGTCCCGGACAATTTAAAGTGAGCCGAATGAAAGGACAGGTTGTCCGGGTCAATGCGGTGTGTTGTCGTGGAGTGTGTGGTGGATGTGGTTTAATCAGCGGGACAGTAACGTTTGACCCGGTGGTTATTCACGGGAGGTTCGGCTCTTACCGAGGTGCAGGGTGAGGTTGATGGAGCTCGGGTACTGGATCCCCGCCAGCATGGTCTGGCTCTGCCACCAGGTGGTGTCCTGCTGGTTGTTGTAGTCGGTCAGGTCCGCGGCTGTGTGGTGGTTCCGCGGGTCCTGGGCGTCGCAGATGTGGCAGGACTTGGTGACGCCGGTGGCCCCGGTCTGGACGCAGTACTCCTCGGGCGGGGAGCCGCAGGTGTTGGTCGCCACCACCGTCACGTTAAAAGCGGCGTTAACGAACTCGGGCATGCAGCGCTGCGGTCCGCCCCGTTCATCCGAACACTCGTCCATGGCGCCGCGGACACACACCGCCACCCAGCTCCAGGCCACCACGGCCCGGATCCAGCTCTGCATTCTGTCGGTCCTCCTCCGAATCTCTGCGCGGCTCCGACACGAACTTTCCCCGAACTCACACAAAGTTTTGCGGTAACTTTACCGACACGCTCCCGAGGACACGCTGGGTGAAAACATGCGGGAAGGCTGTTCAGCGGCGGCTTCTCTCTGCTCCAGGCCGCGTCCAGAGGCTCGTGTCCCGGCTGCGCTGCTGCGGTGTGACGGTGTGAACTCGGGCCTCAGCTCTTTGTGTCCGCCGCCATTCACCGAGCACAGGAAGAGACTGCGCCCGAGCCGCTCTGCGCATGCGCAGCACGGAAACACCCGAGAGCAGCCGATCCGGAACACACGCGCACATACACACACACTTATACGCACGCGCACATACACACATACACACGCTTATATTATACACATACTGACACACACACACATGAATACACACTTTTATACATACACACTTATATAAACACATACACACACACTTATACGCACGCGCACATACACACTTATATCATACACATACTCACACATACACACATGAATACACACTTATATAAACACTTATACACACACTTACACAATCTCAGATTTGTTTTCATTGTCTTTACGTTTTTTAAATGTTTCATTAACTTTATTATCGATTAGATTTCGTTTCTTGCTGCAAACTTTTGGTCTGAAAGTGAAAAAGTGTCAAAGTGAAGCAGGAGATTCAGTAACAGAGGAATAGTGTCGAGGTGGAGCTGAGTGGAATGAAGACATTAGATGAACAGTTTTCACTCAGGACCTTCGGACTCGGTCACATGATGAGGATCAGAACGTGTTCACTGACACAATCAGCTGGGATTAGATCTTCAGACAAGGTCAAAGGTCAAACATGAGTCTCCCCGGACAGACTAAAGGTCACTGACGGTCTTTCTGCTCCTGAACTTCATCTTTTTTCAAGTTGTGCAGGAACCAATCAGAGACATCGGGGAATTTGTTCAAATAAAACTTTATTGTCAGGAATATGTTGGAAATGTATGGACGAGCAGTTCTGAGGATTTGATTGAAAACCTTTTTCGAAAGAATCACCTTCTACCTGCAAACATTTTACAACCGCTTAATAATCACATAGGCAGAAATGAGCTTTCTTTATTTGAAAGTTAAAAATGAAAATGCAAACAAACCCGGATGATCAATGGATGTAACTCAGGTTATTAATAAAATGTAAAGACGTTAAAATCGATTAAAAATCATCAAAGAGACAAAAAGTGAATTTACAACTTTAAACTCTTTGTTTTCATGGAAGTTTCTGGAGCTGAATTGATGATTTAAAGTTTTAACTCTTTACATTTTGGTAAATAAATTATATTTGCACAGTCAATGATTAATAAATAATGAATTCAGTTTACTTCTCAAACACTGGAACATTGTTCTCTCTGTTCTTCTGGAGCTTCAATGGTTTTTCATCCTTAGTCGTGATGACTGACTGGTAACGAACACACTTTAATTTAACAACACGTTTAAATTAAATTAAACCCTCAGGGGCCCCTCTTCAGGACGGGGCCACAGATCATAATCCAGGACCCATCACATCACACATCAGATGATTCGGATCTAACTGATGAACATTCTCACACAAATGAGATGAAACAATCACAGACAAACAGAGTGAGCCGGGGGTCCGAGGCCCCTGAGGGTCGAGGGCCAACATCTTCCAACAATTACAACTGCTCCACAGAAAAGGAGTCAGATGGCGCCTCCTGCTGGCGGCCTGCACAAACTTAAAGGTCATTTATAAATCATTTTAACTGAACTTCCTCCTGAAGCTACAGAAGAAAAAGTGATCAGTTCCTGAGCTCCAGCTCCGCCTGTCTAACCCTGAGGCCCGGACCCGGCTCCAGAGAGGAGCTGAGGCCCCGGCTCCAGAGAGGAGCTGAGGTCCGGACCCGGCTCCAGAGAGGAGCTGAGGTGCGGACCCGGCTCCGGAGAGGAGCTGAGGTCCGGACCCGGCTCCAGAGTGGAGCTGAGGCACGGACCCGGCTCCAGAGTGGAGCTGAGGCACGGACCCGGCTCCAGAGAGGAGCTGAGGCCCCGGCTCCAGAGTGGAGCTGAGGCCCCGGCTCCAGAGAGGAGCTGAGGTCCAGACCCGGCTCCAGAGAGGAGCTGAGGTCCGGCCTCACAGAGCTCTGATGTTCACTTCCATCATTGTTCGAACTGACTTTGATGAGGAAGAAAAAACCGAAGCAACCATCAGCTTCACATGTTGAATATTTATTTTATCATCTTCATCATCATCATCATCACAGCTGATATAAGGAGCTCAGGAAATGACTGAATGTCATCATCACCAATGATGTCACCGTGATATCAGGACTTTAATAACCTCCTCGGTACCCTCCTCCTCCTCTATACCCTCCTCCTCCTCCATAACCTCCTCCTCCTCCATAACCCCCTCCTCCTCTATACCCTCCTCCTCCTCCATAACCTCCTCCTCCTCTATACCCTCCTCCTCCTCCATAACCCCCTCCACCACCTCCCCTGTATCCCCCACCACTCCGGTACCCTCCTTCCCCACCCCTGTACCCACCCCCACCTCCATATCCTCCCCTACCTCTGTAACCCCCTCCTCCCCCTCCGTATCCTCCCCCCCGGTAGCCACCTCCTCCTCCATCGAAGCGTCCCATCTTGGGAGGTCGAGGACCGTCTCCCATCCTGAGCAGAGACGAAGACACTGAGTTCAGCTTCACTGAAACTACAAAACATCACACAACAAAGAGTGTGATGTGTTACCTGTGTGTGCTCATCAGGTTGAGTCCAGCGGCGGTGGGTTTGGACACGAGTCTGATGACGTTGATCAGCCTCTCGTTGCTCTGATCCATCTGTCTGATGAATTCTGGGTCTTTGGTCACTTCCACCACCAGCGCCTCCAGAGCAGCGCGCAGGGCCACAATGGCTCCTCCCACCTCATGAGGGATCCTCAGTTTGATCCTGGACACACGATCAATCCATCAACTGTCTGTTTGTGCGTGTGTGTGTGTGTGTGTGTGTGTGGTCGTGTCAATCCTCACCAGTCGTCCAGTCCCACGATTTCTCCGTCGGAGCTGATCTTCTTGCAGGCGAACAGCAGCAGCTGCAGCGGACTGACCAGAGTCATCCCTTTAGCCGAGATCGCTCTGGTTCGAATCTGACGCCACAAACACGACAGACTTTTAGTTTCCACAACGACACACAACCCGTCTCATGACATCACGTCTGGATTCAACAATTTTGAAAACGATAACAGAATTCTTAGATTTTTATTTTTCCTCTTAATTTCATGTTTATCAAAAATATTTGTAAAAACAATCCAGAATATTTTCTTTCACTTCGTGTTGAACGAGTCTTCAAAAGTTCATCGTGGGAGTTTTACCTTCTCGCTGAAGACGAAGAACGGCGAGGGGTAGCTCATGTCGTGGCTGCTAAACGGACAGTTGACTGAGGATTTGTGGATGAGGGCGTTGCGCCCCTCAGTGGTCAGGATCTTCCTCTTCTCTTTGTGGTAGCAGACGTTGGGGTACAAGCCGAAGGTCAGCAGAGAAATGACCACGTCCAGATTGTTGTCCGGTCCGACCGCGTTGAACATCTGTGTCAGCAGAGACTCTGGGGGGGGGGGGGGGGGGGGGGGGGGACATAGACTCTGAGACATATCAGCGTTTGATTGACAGGTGGCAGACGCTACGCTGAATATCTAAGATGAATCGGTGTCAACAGCCAATCAGAGCGCAGGGCGGGGTGAGGGCGGTATTGATTTGGTGAAAGATGGTGTCGTGTGTGATCCTTTGTCGTCAGTCAGTCGTGTATGAACGTGATCTGATGACTTTGAGTTCATCAGTGGTGCGTTCAAGTACCTTCAGGGAATCCAGAGTTGACCAGGATCTCCTTCAGCTGGACTTTAGCCTCCCAGGTCATCCTCAGAGTCGACATGTTCAGACGTTTGTGTTCACAGAAACGAATCTCTGCCTCCTCGCCGTTAATCCTGGGCAGGAAGAGACGCAGAGTTCACAGACTGCCAGTCTGACTGCAGGTCAAGACCACGCCCCTTTCACTTTCAGCATTTTATCGTCATAAAACGACCTCTGACCTGCAGCCAACACGCTGACGTCTCTGCACATGTTCCGCTACAGGAACACGTGACTTTAATCAATCAAATCATCATCAAATCAAATTAAATATAAACAGGAAACTAAATATCCAGAATATCCAAGAAATTTAAAATATGCAAATAATATACGTCTTTGAAAAAATATTAAATGGCTTTATATTCAGAAAGAAAACGTTTCTGCAGTAAACATAAACATTCTTTAGTTTAATAAACCTCATGTGTTTGAATTATCGTACCTGATGTCGTCCCACGCCTGGAACACCGACAGCAGCGCCACGTGATCAGAGAAACGACCGCCCGCAAAGTTTCTATGGACGAAGCCGAGACGCTTCCCCTCGTTGATGAACGGCTCCTGGAAACAGGAAGCAGCTGAGATGGTGCACATCGCATCACCAACGCTGGAGGGAGACAGAAATACACATCACCGACTCCGCCCAGTAACATACAGGACGTCAGGTGATTGGTCGGTCCAGTGACGTGAGGGAGACACTGACTGAAAGATGCAGCCCATGATCATCATCTTCCCCAGGCGAGGTTCGATAGGGAGTCGAGCTAGAATCCGTCCCAGAGGAGTCAGCTCGTCATTAACGTCCAGAGCATCCAGCTCTGAAACACACACACACACACACACACACTTATTTAACCACCGTGAAGCTCATGCATTCTTCTTCTTCATCTTAAACATGGTAATCTGTGTGTGTCTCGTACCTTTCAGAGTGTGTTCGGCCTCGATGACAGCATCCAGCGGCGGCGGCTCGATGGCCTTGGACAGGAAGTGTCCGATGGCTCCGAGTCTCAGCAGTTTGATGCTCAGAGCGACTTCATGCAGCGGCGTCCTGAAGATCTCTGGTGTCATGTGAGTCTCAAGCCTGCAGAGACACGACATCTGAAATCACGACTGGACAGAGAATACGAGCAGCTCAGCTGGAAGGACGCCGGAGGTCAAAGTTCGTACCGGTCGAACCGAGCGTGGCTGCAGAGATGGAAGCAGAACCCGGGTCGAACTCGACCGGCTCGACCTTTCCTCTGCTCCAGGTTGGTCTTGGACGCCCAGACGGTGGCGTAGTTGGTCATGTTGTTGTGGGAAGTGAAGAGCTTCACCTTCTGTCTGTGGACACACAAACACAAAGTCAGAAAAGCCAGACAACCTTTGACCTGACACACACACACAACAATACACACACAACAATACACACACTTACTTGCAGGAGTCAATGACGTAGACGACATCGTTGATGGTGATACTCGTCTCTGCGATGTTTGTGGACAGAATCACCTGAAACATCCAGACACAGATTTTTAAAACACACCTTCTTCATTCTGCTCTGATCTAATCCGATTTCTTTGAATCTAATCTGATATATTTTACCTTAATCTGATCTATTAATGGATTTTTAACTTCCTCCCCGTGACTTTAAATTCTGACAGTTAGCGACCGGTGTACAGGGACTTAGGCTGTCCCACTTATCGGTTCAATCTACAAACGAAGGGAAAGGATGTGGAGAAAAGTCCTGGAGACAGAAGCAGGCTGTCGTCATAACTTTACATTTTGAGCTGCTGGTTGCTGTCGACTCTGCCACATGGGGGCGCTGACGGACAATCAGAGCTATCTGCTGCCATAAACGACCAATCAACATCCACACAACTTCCTGTTTTTGCCAGACACGTGAATATGAGGAATCAAACATGTGACGTCTGTTTCACTTGAGATTGAATAAAAACTGATTTCATGTCTTTGTGCTGTCACAGTTTTGTGTATGAAAATAAAGTGATGTTGAAGAGATGCTCAGTTTTAGGTCGTCTGGTTTGAATCAAACTAACAGAACAGATTCTCTGATGTCTGACCTTCGTAATGTTGTCAGGAACCGGGTCAAACACCCTCCTCTGCTCCTCTCGGGGGATCTGAGAGTGAAGCGGCAGGATTCGGTATCGATTACTCCCTGCAGAGAAAATGTATCAATAAATAAATGAACCACTGCAATAATATAAAAACCTTTCGACCCTTTTCGGCTCAAAGGGTTTACATCAGCGGTTTTAATGTTTTATCTCACAGCAGCAATTCAGATGTGACGTGTAGTGAAGCGTACCAAAGTGCGGGTTGGACTCCAGGTGCCTCTGCATGGAGTAGATGAGGTTCCAGCCGGGCAGGAAGACGAGCACGGCTCCGCTCACCTGCAGACTCTCGATGTACTTGAGCAGAGCTTCGACCAGCTCGAAGGACGTCTCCTTCTCGTTTATTTGAGCCATCGAATGCTTCGTCTCCGCCGTGTAATCAGGTCCACAGATCACATTACAGTTGGTCTGCAGACAGAAGACACCTCAACATGGACACTGACACATAATCAACACAAACTCCACCACTCCAGATACTGACAGTCAGGAACACAAGGTGGAAGCTTTCATATCCCCAATATTTCATCTAGATCGTCTTTATATACAGTCAGTGATCGTCTTTATATACAGTCAGTGATCATCTTTATATACAGTCAGTGATGGTCTTTATATACAGTCAGTGTCTTTATATACAGTCAGTGATCATCTTTATATACAGTCAGTGATCATCTTTATATACAGTCAGTGATCGTCTTTATATACAGTCAGTGATCATCTTTATATACAGTCAGTGATCATCTTTATATACAGTCAGTGATCATCTTTATATACAGTCAGTGATCATCTTTATATACAGTTGCTGAAGTTTCTTACATCCTCGTCTCCTCCCTCTTCGTCTTTATCTTTCTTCTTTCTGTCCATCGGTGGAGGAACGAAGTTCGTCATCTGGATACAATCTTCCAGGAAATACTCTGCAAACAACAAACGTCAATCCAGTAAAACTCCAAAAGGCAATTTTTTTTCTAAACATAAAAAACATTGACTCTGTAAAAACTGAAACATGAATCTTTCCTCAGCTTCACTCAACGATAACAAATCTAACAGACTCCAGTTTAGTTCTGAAAAAACATCGCGACCTTGAATCGTCGGACATCTGAAAACACGTCTGTGATGTGCAGACGTCTGCGTTACCTTGAACAGGGAAAGTTCGTCCGAACACCTCGATGATGGGACAGTTGAAGAAGTACTCTCTGAACATGGTGGTGTCGATGGTGGCCGACATGAGGATGACACGGACCTGTGGGTAGGCCTGGACCACGTCTCTGAGGACCACCAACAGGAAGTCCGTCTGCACGCACGCACGCACACACGCACACACACATGTCAGGTTGTGTTCCAGCAACAGTTAATAAATCGTCAATAAATGAACTCACGTTAATGTCTCGCTCGTGGATCTCATCAACGATCACGTGACTGATGCCTCTGATTCCAGCTTCAAGCTTCCGCAGCAGAACGCCTGCAACAACAACACGCTTATCACCGACCTGCTGACATACGTGTCACATACGAGTCACATACGAGTCACACTGAAGCACGTTGTTATTGTCATCCCTCTACAATAAAACAATATATTATGAGGATATATATTATCACGATGAGGATAATGATTTTTCATCTGGTGTAACATTTGTTCTGTTAAAGACTTTTACACCGTTTACTTACCAACGGTGCAGAAGAGGACACTTGCGTGGGGTCGGGGGAGGACGGACTCGAAGCGGACACTGTAGCCGCAGCTCTTCCCGAGATCCTCCCCTCGCTCAAAGGCGACTCTCTCCGCCACAGACACGGCGCTGATTCGTCTGGGCTGTGGAGGAAGGACAGTCGACTTCAGAAATACACGTTAACGGGCAAGATGATAAGATGATGTCATAACTGAGAGTCTCCACGATTCCTCTGTAAATCACAGACCTGCAAACATTTTATCAGACGTATTTCAATCTCCAAGAGGAACTGGATTCTTGAAGATGTTTAACGTCTCACTCAGTTTTAGTTTCAGTGTTACCTGAGTGACCACGATGTTGCAGTCGGACGCTCGGGCTCCCTTGATGAAGCGGTCCAGGATGTACTGAGGAACCTGAGTGGTTTTCCCGCAGCCTGTCGCTCCTCTGATGATCACCACGGGGTTGTCGTCGATGGCGTCCATGATCTCCTTCTCGAACTGTTTGACGGGCAGTTGCATGCGCTCCAGCAGGATCTGCATCGTAGAGTTTTATTTTCTCTTTTTTATCCACACAAACAACCTTTAAAACATTTGGAACTAAAAACACATGGTTTTAATTTAGTTTTAGACTAAATATTAATTTATCAGTCAGACAAAAAACAATCACTGAAATCTGAATTTGTTTTCTGAGTGAAAACATGTAGTTGTTTTGTTCAAGATTTTCAGATTTTCCCTGAACATTTAAACGATCAAATGAAACTGAAGAGAAATGAATTCAGAGGTTTGTGAAAGATCTGTAAGGATTCAGCTCAAACTTCAGTTTCTTTAGTCTGTGTTCAGCTCTCATCTTGTTTCATTAAACCCAGACGTGAATCAAACTAAAGGAGAAACAACTCCACTGACCTGGTGCAGGTTCTCGTCCTGTTTCAGTTGGTACATCAGCTCGTCGTGCAGCTCGCCACTGATCTGCTCCGGGGTGCACTGGGAATAATTCATGACATCACAACACGTCAGTACGTCAGGAGACATCACACAGAGCAGCCATGACACCACATGTTTTCAGACATGAACTGAGTTTGAAGAAGCAGCAGGAGATTTCCCGGGTTCTCAGAGATGATTCATGAAGAAATCAAATGTCATCTGACGACTCCTCAATGACTCCAGGTTTTTCTATTTCCTTCTCATTTGCTCTTAAATCAAAATTATGCTACAAACTGTCGTCTGAATCAGAAGTTTATCAGCAATCAGTTGAATATTGAAAATCTGCAATAAATCCTAATAAATCAATTAGATGAACCAGATGAAATAAAAATATTAGAGAGGTAGAAAACAAGCTCACAAATGCCAGCGGTCCTTCGTCGATGTTGCTGCTGGTCCAGGGGTTCCAGTTGACCTGAGGCGGCGACCAGGGAACAACACCGGCTCCGCTCTGCCGCTGCGACGGCTCGAACGTCGCCATCTTCCCCTGAACCAGAGACACGGGGCAGCTGGGGTCTGCAGGCTGGACAGGATGAGCCAGGTTAGCATGATCAGCTCAAACGTAATGTGTCTGTGAAGTTCCTGGTCAGTGGTAAGTGTGTGACTCACTGGCGGCGGGATGTGGACTCCGAGCTCCTGGACCACACTGGCCAGCTGCTGCTGAAGTTCTGGAGACACATTGACGTCATACGGTGCCAACTGGACACAACAACACAGGACAACACCAACACGGTTACGTTTTCTGGTTGACTGAACTTCCCTCAATGTCTCTCATCTGAAACAAGGCCAACGACGTACATTTTCTCCTTCCTTCTTTTTGGTGACTCCGGAGTACACCTCCACGACGCCCAGATGATACAGCTGTCGGATCAGAGACAGAGCGCAAGACTGAGCCGCCAGCTTCTTGTTGGAACCGTGTTCTCGAGCCGTGATTCCTGCAGAACAGACAATGACATGAGCAGCTGCTCGACAAAGATCCTTTAGATCCTCTGCAGAAATGATGAAGTCATATTATTGTAAGATTCAGATCAAACATTTGTTCAAACAAAAAAAATGATTTTACTTCCCCCTGAAAAGTGCGAGAGAGAGAAGAGTGTCTTACTTCTGCCCAGCTGTTTCACAAACAGCTGCATCTCTGCGATGAAGCTCCTGCAGAGACAAACGTCACATCTTCACTTCCTCTGAGCTTTTCAAACTAAAAGCTGTGAATAAAAACTTCCTGTGAAGCGATGACTCACCTGTCGTGTTCTCAGGAGGAAGCCTGTATGTTTTTCTGCCAGACTTGGGATATTAAATAAAACACCGGCTTAGACTGTGGATTTCTCCCAGCGACTCTCGGCCCTGCGGTGAACAGTGACACCAGAAATCACAACCAGACTCCACTGAGCTTCGAGCTGCACCCATGGGACAGCTTTAGTTCATCTAAACGCTGTCCCATGTCTTCCTTCAGGGTGGTTGTGAGCTCTGGCGTCACCCTAGTCTCTAAAACTCACCAGCTGCATGTGTGCACCAGGACGGGACATTTAACAACCACAAACCTCTGTCCATCACTTTTTTAATAATAAAAAAATTATAAAAACTTTGTATATACAGTCTCTAATCGTCTTTATATTGAGTCTATGATTTGTTGAGTAAAAGCACTTTAAGGTGCATGATGTGATGCATAAATAAAGTTTATAATATACTATTGTCTGAGAGTTGAATGTTGATATAGACAGACTCAGGTTTTATCATTTATTAAACTGTCTTATCTTTGACACCTTAAAACAGATTATGATGAATGTTAAAACTGCGGTTTAAAATCTATGAATCGTATTAATTTGGGAGAAAGGATTATGGATTAGTTTTTTCTGGGGTCAGTGACAAGTGACCAGACTCAAACTTAGTCTCTGATTGTTATTATACCACCGACATCACTCAGGAAACAAACTTCCTCTGAAATAAAAAGGAAGCCCTGAGTTGATGAAACCTGTTTTCATGTGACGGGATCAGAAGGTTGAAGAGTTAAGCTGGTGTGTGTCTCCTGCTCTACAACATGACATCAGACAGTGAGATCTCTCTGGTGTATCCAACACACTCTGGAGGTCTCTGGGGTTACAGCAGTCCAGCAGAAAAACATACAGGGGCATCCTGAACACTAAGTGTGGGACTACCAACCAGCTTCTTCTTTTTTCTAACTTTCTCACACACAAACACTGTAAAACTTCGCCTATAACTGTTTTCAGACATGAAATGAACCTCATACATGTTCCTGTCATGTTCTGGATCTTCTCCTGCAGCCTCTGGTAAAACATCTGTAAAATGTCAGAGTGAGTCCATGAGAGAAAACCACAGGAGAACATCTGGAAACGTCTCAGTGAGCGAGTGGACAATCTGCTGCTGCTTCACAAACAGTGACTACACAACATGTCCACACAACATTTTACACAGATCATGTCTGAAAACTGTTTATGAAGCGGCTGATGGATTTGATGACATTAAAAATGTTCTGTACATCTGGAACAAAAAAGATAAATAAAGGAGGAAGATGAAAAACTAATTATTCTCTCTGGGGAAACACACATGATCAAGAGCTCGGATATGTTGTGAGCTCCATATTATTCTACCGTGTTTGAATCTCAACAGTCGCTCTTCTCTCATTCTTTAATCATGACTAAATATATAAAATAACAAATAATAATAATTTGCTTTAAATTTGCTGTCGGCCTTGAAGAGTTTTGTGATTCAGACCTGTTGTGGTCCGGTCCCACTTGGCTGTATTTATACTCAGCACTGGTTTTCTCCTTCTGGAAGAACTGGTTCAGACGGGCCTTGGCGTTCTCCAGGGTCCAGTTACCGTGAAGATTTGCGTTCAGGTCCACCTCCTCTGACTCCAGAGTCTATGAAAAGGAGAAGATGGTTTAATTAAGCTCTAATAAATCTGGAGTATTGTGTCTGTGGAATTCTGAGACATAAAATTTACTTGGGTTGAGAAAATGAACAGATCTTTTCCAGAAGTGAATTCTGAGAATTCTGGTTGTTAGACAGGAAGAAGAATTTCTGCTGGTTTCAACCAGTTTTCAGACTTTTATGACCATTATATAAGAAACTTTAGACGTATGTCAAGTAGAACCATTTCTCTTGTATTTGACTTTTTGCTTTGCCGTCAACACACTTTGTAAACTCTGTTTTTAAAGGTACAGTGTGTAGAATTTAGTGACATCTAGTGTTGAAGTGTCATGTTGCAGCTGAACACCCCTCCCCTCCCCCTCTCCTTCCAAACATGAAGAACCTGCGGCAGCTTCAGTCGTCATAAAAACTCAAAAGGTTTTAGTTTGTTCAGTCTGGACCCATGTAAAAAACATGGAGGCCTCCGTAGAGAGGGTCCCCTCCATGTAAATATAAAGTATTTAAATATAAAGTACTTTAACATAAAGTATTTAAATATAAATTATTTAAATATAAAGTATTTAAATATAAAGTATTTAAATATAAAGTATTTAAACATAAAGTATTTAAACATAAAGTATTTAAATATAAAAGGTATTTTCTGGGGTAAACAAAACCCCAATTCAAACAATTTAGATGAAACGAACGAGTGAAAACATCACGAGGATTATTCTACATTAAATATCTGCCAGTAGATCCTTTCACCTGAATCTTACACACTGGACCTTTAAGTGCTATATAAATAAAGTTTATTATTATTATTATTTGTCGATGATCAGTTATGTGCTGGTCTGTTTGTAGTTTAATTAGTGTGTTAATATCTGTATCACAGAGAACTACAACACCCAGGGACATTTCAAACTATACATATACTGTATATACATACATATTCATAGACACCAAAATATTTCCCTTTAAAAAATTGATTTAAATATGCGACAGAAGTAGCCGTAAATGAAGGATAACTTTATTTAAACCTACCTAAACATATTTTAGACCAACTACGTTATATTTGACATAATTAAGACTTTTTTTAAGGCCCAAAATTCAGAGGTTTACATTTTGGACCTTGTAATACTGTGGGAACTCGGAGGAAGACATACCGCCTGTGCTTCCTGTTCGTCTCTCTTGGCGTAGTACTCCTTCAGGTTGGCGCCTCTGTCCCACTGAGCTCCTCCTCCTCCACCTCCCCACGAAGAGGTCCCTCCTCCTGAGTAACCCAGACCAGTCACTCCGGGAACCGGCCCGCTGCTGCCGCTCTCCTCTGAACCCAGGGGAAAAAAACAGGATGACGACTGTGGAGAATCAATCTGTGTTTTCTAGATCATGAAGTGAAAAGAAGAACCCTGGTTGAAATGAGCTTGTTTCAGTTACTGTTCGTTTCATTAACAGATTAAGAAAATAAACTGTGACTGTGGTGTGTGCATGAGTACAGGGTGACCCCCGACCTGCCGACCACAGAATCTTAGTGGGTAGATGTTCAAGAGGAACAGAACGACTCAGAGCTTCTTTTTTTTTTCTCTGAACGTTACCTATTTGAAGGTTTGAACTCAGCTCTTCAAAACACACGTCACATGACCGCTCACGTTCACTGGTCATGTGATGTAAATAGGAAGTCGATTGTATCTGCAGTTTGTTGCTTAGTAACAGAAAATCCTCTGAAGGAGGAGCAAAGACGAGGTGGAACTGTTCCTGACAGGAAGTGTTAGCGACGCTTTGTGTTCACCGCTGGTAGTCGAGTCATGTGACTGATGAGAACCAATCACAAGAGAACGTGGGCGTCATCGTGTACTAAAGTCTCAGTTTGTGTTCAGACTAAAACACAAACCAGAGTTTCAAACTGAAACCAGATCAGTTCACACACGTCTCTGATCCAGAGGCTGGAGAACTCCACCAGAACAACTTCATCGTGCAGATGGAGCCTTGAACTGTTACAGCAGTTTCTTGTTAACGTGTGATTTAAGTGCTGGATGTAAGCTGACAGTCAGTGTGGAGGTGGATCACAGTCAGAAAACCAGATCTAACATTAATGCAAATCAACACATTTACAGCGTCGTTGTTATAGAAATGACTCATGTTACCGTGCTCAGATTTCACCACGAGGTGCGGGGGCAGCGGACCACTGGAGGGGAGGGCTCCAAAGGCGCCTTTTCCACCGCCATCTGGCTGATCACAGACCGGAGCGCTCGCCTGGAGACACAAGACACACTTTCAGTTACTGTGAGTTATTCAACATGACATCAGGAAGCGATGAGGCTGTGAGCTCCTGACTATTGATGAGATGGTTTAAGGGTCAGTTTTAAAATGATCCATAATCAAAGTGGTAGTTGAAATATGATATTACAGAAAGCTGCTGTATAAAGCCTCATTGTAATTATTAGTATTAGAATCTTAAAATTTGTTGCATAAATTAAATACAACACTGTCCAGTGTTTGCCACAGAATTAATTCAGTTTATGGCCGTAATGAGGTTCACGTGCACAGAGAGTCTGAGTGACAGGCACACAGACTGAATGATGTCACAACTGCAGCTGAAACTATGAGGTCTGACTGCATGGGCAGTAACAATGTTATGGACCATAGTCAATCAAGTGAAAATAAGCATGTGGAAGCACAACAGCATGAGAGAGAGCATGCTTCAAATAGCGCTGCACTCGACATGTTTGAGATCGCTTACGTTATTATAAGAAGGTAGAAAAGAAATGTTAGTGACACAATTCACTTTATCACCACCAGCTTTGGACTATGATTCTGTCACATATTACATTTTACAGACAAAACTAAGAAACAGGAAAATCTCAGAATAAAAGAGCAGGATTTTGACAGCTGACATCTCTGGACCTGCTGCGTAATAAAACCTCTTTAGGCAGAGAAGCCACTTCATATACCTTTGATTCCTTCTCATCGTTCCCTGGAAAAATAAAAACACTTGTAATACACTGACCCCCACAGACGGGACCTCTGCTGCGCTCATTTCCCCGATTCGCACCAGGTAGTTGACAAAGTCTCTGGCTGCATTGGTCTGAGCGTCCTTCTTGTTTGTGGAGTTTCCCATCCCGATGTAGTTGAATCCATCAACTCTCACCTGGACGCACAAGAGTTTAGAGTTAGACATCAACTAAGTTAAGCTGTTTTCAGGCATGAGTTCCTGAAGTAGTCTAGAATATTTGGGTGCAGACTTTCTCCAGAGTTGGTCTTTCCCATATGAAGAAGCAGCAGGAGATTGTCCGGGTCAGACACATTCACAAAAACGGGAAAATGTCTGCAACATTAAGGCGGAGCAGCTTATCTAAAGCAACTGATTCAGACCTCTGTGTTTTTACATACGCCGCCTGTGGATAACTTCAGGAGAAGATCCAGGGTTCAGTGCAGGTCTGAAAGAAGCTTTCAAGAGGTCAAGCACAAAACTCACCTCACACATGAACTTCTGCCTGTTTTTGTTCCCCACTGCTCGGATGTCATAGGTGGGAGTCAGTTTCTTTTTCCCGCACCAGGCGTACAGAAAGTTCTTGATGTCCACCATGGCGGACTGAGGGGTGGGGCCGTTTCCTTCTCTGTTGACCCCTGAATCTGTAAAATCCATCATTACACAACAAACTTCATAAGAGCCACAGGCGCCACTCAGAATCCAAACAGAAAGTACACGTGTCACTTCACTTCATCATGTGTTGAGTGAATGTGTTCAACCACATGAAAAATACCATGTGGTGTAAATGATGACTGGTTGGGATGAACATCTGTGTTTAGGGCTCAACATCACAAAAGACAAACTGTCATCACCAAACTTTACTTTAAAAAACTAGAGTGAGTCTGTGATGACAGAAACTTCCAGAATGAGTAACACTGTAGTTATTGGCTGCGGGTGGGAAAGAAGCCGAGGCTCCTGTAACAACAGATTATTTATTTCTTCTGATACATCTGGCTGCTATGACAACTGAATTTCAACAAAGTAATTCATCCATCTATTCATCCATCCATCCATGAACCATTAATTCATCCGTCCATCAATTCATCCATCTATCTATTAATCCATCAATTCATCCATCCATCAGTCTATTCATCCATCTATCTATTAATCCATCAATTCATCCATCTATCTATTAATCCATCAATTCATCCATCCATCAATTCATCCATCCATCAATTCATCCATCTATCTATTAATCCATCAATTCATCCATCCATCAATTCATCCATCCATCCATGAACCATTAATTCATCCATCCATCAATTCATCCATCCATCCATCCACCATTAATCCATCCATCAGTCTATTCATCCATCCTTCTATCTATCCACCATTAATTCATTCATCCATCCATCCATGAACCATTAATTCATCCATCCATCAATTCATCCATCCATCAGTCTATTCATCCATCCACCATCAATTCATCCATCCATCTATCTATCCACCATTAATCCATCCATCAGTCTATTCATCCATCCACCATCAATTCATCCATCCATCCATCTATCTACCATTCATTCATTCATCCATCATCAATTCATCCATCCATCCATCCACCATTAATCCATCCATCAGTCTATTCATCCATCCATCTATCTACCATTCATTCATTCATCCATCTCAGCGGTGAACTGATGATTGTGTTGTGTCGCAGATAACCGGATGTGGAGTTTGGTTTGCAGGACCAGACAACATAAAGAAGTGTTACACCAAACGTACAATGGAGCCAAATTATATAATCAGTGGGTTCGATGCTAACAGCAGCTGTGGCCCGATGCAGAGCTAACTGTGCTAACTCGTTAGGCTCCTCACAAGCACCGGCCCCTGAGCACAGCTAACAGCAGCTAACAGCAGCTAACAGCAGCTAACAGCAGCTAACAGCAGCTAACAGCAGCTAACAGCAGCTAACAGCTAGTTCAAGTGTTCACGAACCCGCGCACTGAGCCAACGTTAGCACAAAGCTCCTGTTAGCTCAAGTAGAAGCCCAGGCTAAAGTTAGCTAGCGGCGAAAGTTAAGAAATACACAGCGCAGTTACCTAACGACTTATTATGACTAGTTACTAGTTATTGTTCTACTCACAGTCAGAGCGTAGAAGAAGACACTTCCGCAACGTCCGAAACGGAGCGTGATGATTGGTTAACGTCAGACAGGAAGTGTGATGATTGGTTAACGTCAGACAGGAAGCGTGATGATTGGTTAACGTCAGACACGGAGCGTGATGATTGGTTAACGTCAGACAGGAAGCGTCATGATTGGTTAACGTCAGACAGGAAGCGTGATGATTGGTTAACGTCAGGCAGGAAGCGTGATGATTGGTTAACGTCAGACAGGAAGCGTGATGATTGGTTAACGTCAGACACGGAGCGTGATGATTGGTTAACGTCAGACACGGAGCGTGATGATTGGTTAACGTCAAACAGGAAGCGTGATGATTGGTTAGCGTCAGACAGGAAGCGTGATGATTGGTTAACGTCAGACAAGAAGCGTGATGATTGGTTAACGTCAAACAGGAAGCGTGATGATTGGTTAACGTCAGACACGGAGCGTGATGATTGGTTAACGTCAGACACGGAGCGTGATGATTGGTTAACGTCAAACAGGAAGCGTGATGATTGGTTAGCGTCAGACAGGAAGCGTGATGATTGGTTAACGTCAGACAGGAAGCGTGATGATTGGTTAACGTCAAACAGGAAGCGTGATGATTGGTTAGCGTCAGACAGGAAGCGTGATGATTGGTTAACGTCAGACAGGAAGTGTGATGATTGGTTAGCGTCAGACAGGAAGCGTGATGATTGGTTAACGTCAGACAGGAAGCGTGATGATTGGTTAGCGTCAGACAGGAAGCGTGATGATTGGTTAACGTCAGACAGGAAGCGTGATGATTGGTTAACGTCAGACAGGAAGCGTGATGATTGGTTAGCGTCAGACAGGAAGCGTGATGATTGGTTAGCGTCAGACAGGAATTGGATGATTGGTTAACGTCAGACAGGAAGTGTGATGATTGGTTAGCGTCAGACAGGAAGCGTGATGATTGGTTAGCGTCAGACAGGAAGCGTGATGATTGGTTAGCGTCAGACAGGAAGCGTGATGATTGGTTAGCGTCAGACAGGAAGCGTGATGATTGGTTAGCGTCAGACAGGAAGCGTGATGATTGGTTAGCATCAGACACGGAGCGTGATGATTGGTTAACGTCAGACAGGAAGCGTGATGATTGGTTAGCATCAGACAGGAAGCGTGATGATTGGTTAGCGTCAGACAGGAAGCGTGATGATTGGTTAACGTCAGACAGGAAGCGTGATGATTGGTTAACGTCAGACATGGAGCGTGATGATTGGTTAACGTCAAACAGGAAGCGTGATGATTGGTTAACGTCAGACACGGAGCGTGATGATTGGTTAGCATCAGACACGGAGCGTGATGATTGGTTAGCGTCAGACAGGAAGCGTGATGATTGGTTAACGTCAAACAGGAAGCGTGATGATTGGTTAGCGTCAGACAGGAAGTGTGATGATTGGTTAGCGTCAGACAGGAAGTGTGATGATTGGTTAGCGTCAGACAGGAAGCGTGATGATTGGTTAGCAATGAACAGGGCCGAGCACAGGTGTATCCTCTCTTCTCTTTTATTTATTTTTCTTCTTCTTCTCTTTTATTTCTTCTTCTTCGTAAAGAGTCACATTTCCTGAAACGTGATCAAAAACTACGACGCCCCTCCGTATAGTTGTCATGTATGAAATTCGGAACACACGTGTAACTCACAGAGACAAACAGAATAGTCTTAAAGGGAAAGTTCACCCATGAGTGAAAGTGCCCTCATTATCTCCTCAGCACCATGAAGGAGCTTCAGTGTTGTGTTGCAGCAGAGTCACGGCTGAAGTAACCGGCGACTGATTCTTCAGAACAACACAACACGCCTCCATCCTGCTCCTGTGATGTCATCAAGTGTCCACAAGCCCAGACATCAGATTCCACTGGAAACGGAGTCATTTAATCTGACATCACAGGAGCAGCACGGAGGCATGCTGTGTTTTTAGAGGATGTAAAGAATGTGTTCAATTTGGTGCAGATGACAATAAAAATCTGGATGGAGTGAATTTAATTGTGCTTTCATAAGATGGTTTAATGTTTTCACTGTGGGGTAACAAGTATAAAACTGAAAACCTGTAACCACCATCAGTGTCTCTCTTTGACTTCTTGTTTCCTCTTCAGGACGTTTTCCAGTCGTTGCACTGAGATCTCAATCAGTCCTGATGGGACGAAACATCACGTCTCAGCTTCTGGTTAAAGTCACAGGTCAGAGGTCACGTTGGTTGGTTAAGGTCATGAACTGGTCCTGGTTAGTACAAGTCCTAATAAAGATAGTGTGTGTGTGTGTGTGTGTGTGTGTGTGTGTCACTCTATCAGCTTCAGTCAGATTCAGAGGAAACGAGGAAACACTTGCTGATGTTTCATCACACAGTCGCCAACAACTAAACTAACTTTCATCATCCTGACTGAAGACCACACCCCCCTTATCTGACTGGGAGGAGTGTGTGTGTGTGTGTGTGTGTGTGTGTGTGTGTGTGTGTGTGTGTGATATTTCATTTGTAATTGTAAATGTTATTTGATGTTTTCTACGTGTTCATGATTGACTCATTAGTCACAAATAAAAATGTAGTTTGTTTCAGTAAATATGTTATAAATGGAACATACATGACCAAATACACATGTTAGAGACTGAACACATATGTTCAAATACATATGTGATAAACTGAACATACATGATGAAATACACATTTTTGTAGCTTGAGGAGAAAAAAGGAGGATGGAGAGAAGGAGGAAAACAAAGTCTGGAGGTAAAGATGTGAGACGAGATAAAACAGAGACAGACGGACGCTGGAGAGACATTAAGGAATGAGCGCAGACAGACAGAGAGACAGTTTCAGATCCACAGACAGATACAGAGAAGAAAAAAAGAAAGAGAGGGAGGGGGAGAGGAGGAGGAGTCAGGGAGGAAGATAAAAAACAGACTCAGCAGAGAAGAAACGTCCAAAGTGACGAGGAGCAGAGGAGAAAAACGGTCTCATCACTCATCTGCAGCATAAACGACAGAGGAGAAACAAGTCTGCACTGAAAGACAAGAGACAAAGGTCTGGAAAAAGAGGAGGAGGAGGAGAGAAAGAGAGGAGGAGACACCAAACTTTCCTCACACTGACTCACTGACTACGGAAAACTAACAGAGCAAAGAAGGAAAAAGAGAAACGACAGAGCAGAAGACAGAAGAGGAGACAGAGAAAGAGCAGGAAACAGAAGAGGAGACAGAGACAGAAGAGGAGACAGAGACAAAAGAGGAGACAGAGACAGAGCAGAAGACAGAAGAGGAGACAGAGAAGAAGACAGAATAGGAGACAGAGAGAGAGAAGGAGACAGAAAAGAAGGCAAAAGAGGAGACAGAAGAGGAGACAAACAGGTTAAGTTGAGCTGATTAAAGACATGCAGACATGCAGAAGTGCATCATGGGAATGTCTTAGGTCCATAACATGAACACCTTCGTCCTCTAGTTCCACCTCCACCACATCCACCCAGCATGCTGGCCAGGTTAACCCAGGGAAGGAGCTCTGCGGCTGGGGCAGGAGTGCTGCTGAGACTGATGATGATGATGATGATGATGGCGGTGGCGGTGGCGGTGGAGGCAGCGAGTGTCGATGACGTGGAGAGTGAAGAGAGTCAGGAGATCCTGGATGAGGACGAGGCTGTCCACATCCTGGTAAGAAAACAGCTGATCAATGATTGATTTAATATTGATCTGTGTAAAAACAATGATTGACACCAGGGGGAGTCACTCGCCTTGGACGTGATGATGTCACCACTTTAAATCCTCCGCCATGTTTTCTGTTCTAAGCTGAAGCATCAGCACAGTTGCTATGGTTACCAGGTGTTACATGTCCATCTCCTTTGGTGTCTTCCAGGAGCCGGCGTCCTCGGACCCGTCCAGACTGTCTCCTCTCAGCTCCTGGCTGATCTTTAGAGGAAACTCCAACAAGGGGGATAACCGGCGAAACAAGGGGTCGAGGAGAATGTCCAAGGTCAGAGACACGCCCACTTTTCATGTCCGCGATGTTTTTCTCAAACAGCTGATCGCTGTAGTTTTTATTAAAGGAAACAAACAAAGCTTCTGCTGCGACTAATTTCAGCAGCGGATGAATCCACACAAACTCTTTGTGAGTGTTGATGAAGGTTGAACTCACATGTTGATGCTTCTCCATAGCACGGTCTACCTGGACCTCCAGGACCTCCTGGGCCTCCTGGACCTCCTGGACCTCCAGGACCCCAGGGGCCTCTGGTCTCCACTGCCCCCCTCTTACCCCAACAACAAGAGCTGAAACAGAGAGGTGACACTGAGGCCTTTATGCTAAGCTAGGCTAACACTTCTGATTGTGTATTTATGTTGATGTGAACACACAATGCCACAACATGGTCTAAATTACCCAGAATTCATAGAACATTAGTTGAGGATAACGATGAGATCAGACGTCTGAAATGTGACCAATCACCGCCCTCAGACATGGTGGGAGGAGTGAGCGTCCTGTGTGATCGTCCCCGTGTCTCCGCCTCTTTCCTAAGTCATCTCCTTCAGCCAATCACCATCCAACGCCGCAGTCTGCTGGAGCTGCAGCCATTCAGCAAGGTGAAACACACACACACACACACACACACACACACACACACACACATTTAACACACAAACTGTAAATACCTGTGACCTTTGACCTCCGCAGCCCTCAGACTCTGGGCGGAGCCTCCAGAGAGGTCACAGCTTCAACAGCAGCAGCGGCAGATACGTGGCCCCTGTCTCTGGATTCTACCAGCTCACCTCCAGCCTCCTGATCGGTGCGTTCAACATATACACTATATATATATACACTATATACATATACACTATATACATGTACACTATATACATATACACTATATACATGTACAATTATAACTATTATAAATACATTTCTGCATCTGTGTGTGTGTCAGAGTCGAGTGAAAGAGTTCAGCTTCGCCTCAGAGACAATGTGAGAGCATCGATCTGCATCGAGTCCTTGTGTCAAAGTAACATGTGAGTAAAGATTTTATATAAAGACGATCACTGACTGTATATAAAGACACTGACTGTATATAAAGACACTGACTGTATATAAAGACGATCACTGACTGTATATAAAGACACTGACTGTATATAAAGACACTGACTGTATATAAAGACGATCACTGACTGTATATAAAGACACTGACTGTATATAAAGACACTGACTGTATATAAAGACACTGACTGTATATAAAGACACTGACTGTATATAAAGATACTGACTGTATATAAAGACACTGACTGTATATAAAGATGATCACTGACTGTATATAAAGACACTGACTGTATATAAAGATGATCACTGACTGTATATAAAGACACTGACTGTATATAAAGACCATCACTGACTGTATATAAAGACACTGACTGTATATAAAGACGATCACTGACTGTATATAAAGACACTGACTGTATATAAAGACGATCACTGACTGTATATAAAGACGATCACTGACAGTATATAAAGACACTGACTGTATATAAAGACACTGACTGTATATAAAGATGATCACTTACTGTATATAAAGACACTGACTGTATATAAAGATGATCACTTACTGTATATAAAGATGATCACTGACTGTATATAAAGACACTGACTGTATATAAAGACGATCACTGACTGTATATAAAGATGATCACTGACTGTATATAAAGATGATCACTGACTGTATATAAAGACACTGACTGTATATAAAGACGATCACTGACTGTATATAAAGATGATCACTTACTGTATATAAAGACACTGACTGTATATAAAGATGATCACTTACTGTATATAAAGACCATCACTGACTATATAAAGACACTGACTGTATATAAAGACACTGACTGTATATAAAGACCATCACTGACTGTATATAAAGACACTGACTGTATATAAAGACACTGACTGTATATAAAGATGATCACTGACTGTATATAAAGACACTGACTGTATATAAAGACACTGACTGTATATAAAGACACTGACTGTATATAAAGACACTGACTGTATATAAAGACGATCACTGACTGTATATAAAGATGATCACTGACTGTATATAAAGATGATCACTTACTGTATATAAAAACACTGACTGTATATAAAGATGATCACTTACTGTATATAAAGATGATCACTGACTGTATATAAAGACACTGACTGTATATAAAGATGATCACTGACTGTATATAAAGACACTGACTGTATATAAAGACGATCACTGACTGTATATAAAGATGATCACTGACTGTATATAAAGATGATCACTTACTGTATATAAAAACACTGACTGTATATAAAGATGATCACTTACTGTATATAAAGATGATCACTGACTGTATATAAAGACACTGACTGTATATAAAGACACTGACTGTATATAAAGACGATCACTGACTGTATATAAAGACACTGACTGTATATAAAGACGATCACTGACTGTATATAAAGACACTGACTGTATATAAAGACGATCACTGACTGTATATAAAGATGATCACTGACTGTATATAAAGATGATCACTTACTGTATATAAAGACACTGACTGTATATAAAGATGATCACTTACTGTATATAAAGATGATCACTGACTGTATATAAAGACACTGACTGTATATAAAGACACTGACTGTATATAAAGATGATCACTTACTGTATATAAAGACGATCACTGACTGTATATAAAGACACTGACTGTATATAAAGACGATCACTGACTGTATATAAAGATGATCACTGACTGTATATAAAGATGATCACTTACTGTATATAAAGACACTGACTGTATATAAAGATGATCACTTACTGTATATAAAGATGATCACTGACTGTATATAAAGACACTGACTGTATATAAAGACACTGACTGTATATAAAGACCATCACTGACTGTATATAAAGACACTGACTGTATATAAAGACACTGACTGTATATAAAGACACTGACTGTATATAAAGACACTGACTGTATATAAAGACGATCACTGACTGTGTGTGTTAGCTCTATAGAGTCTGTGATGGGCGTGGCTGCTGCTGGAGGTCCATTCACCTTGTTGCTGACAGGAACTCTTTATCTACAGGTATGACACAGACACACTCAGGCTCCTCCCATATAACAGTTTTCCAGCCAATCAGAGACTCTGAAGTTGTCGGTGTTTGAAAAACGAGACAGAATTGTTCAATGAGAGAGAATCACAGCATCATGTCCTAAACAGGTTGATTCAAACAGGTTTTCTTCTATTTGACGTGACGTTGTTCTTCTGTTGCAGGCCAGAGAGTACGTCTCCGTGTTTGTGGACAACGCCAGCGGCTCGGCCATCAGCGTCCTGCGGGACTCTCTGTTCTCTGGGATCCTGCTCGGAGTCTGAGCTCAAACACCAACAGCTCATGTCCGTCAGCAGAGTGGAACAGTGGAGGGACATCTCACATCGTCCTGAGACCTGCAGCAACTCAACAGAAGCTTTAGAAGTTAGACCTGGTCCAACGTTCACACATCTGAGGAGCAAGGGGACGAGACTCAGGACGAACGAGATGTAACAAACTGTCCCGAACCATTTTCATCTCCATCACACTGATCGCTCTCCCTTCACTTCCTGTCTGACTCTTCATCCACTCTCACACCCGGGACACAACCTTTACTCCTTCAGCTTCACTGTGTCAGAAACAGCTGAACTGTCTCATGGTTCATTTAGTTTATGTCCAAATTCACTTCAGTTTTAAAAGGTTTTCCTTTAAGCAGAGAAGAAGAAATCAACACATCCAGGCTCAGACAAACAGACGTGCATCTTTTATTTAAAGGAGAAATATTCCATATTCATGAGGATCATTTTGTTCGGGTTATTACAATTAAATGTGTTCATGCTCTAATGAAAACACGTCGCTGTCCTCAGACTGTCCATCGCTGCAGCTCCTCTTTTCAGCCTCTGTCTCAAACACTTGGTCTGAGCTCCTGTCTCTTAAAGACTCCCCTCCTGATAAAGTCTGCTCTGATTGGTCAACAGCTTCCAGTTCTCGTAGGAAATGTCGGCCTCTGCTCCTGGTTTACCTGACGTTGGTATGAGTCTTGTCAGATTAGCTGCGAGGTGTGTGTTAGCATAATGAACGGCTAGCGACTGGTCCACACAACACCTCCTGATCTCGTCATGTGACATCACGATGATGTGTGGGCGGGACTACTGACAAGGCGTTAAACACTGAACAAACGTCTCATTTAAAGGACGTGAACATGACGACTGTATCGGCCTGAAACTGAAACTCTTGTGTCCTACTTTGTTCTCGCTGTGAAATAAAACGCTGAGTGTGTAAACGCCTGCAAGTTTTCTCTCTCCGATTTTCTAACGGACACACCACGACACAATCTGGACCCGAAAGAAACGTTACAACCAGAAACCTCAGCTGCTGGTGTTGAGTCACTCTTTCCAGGACTTGTGGACTGGTGAACAAAGACGTCTGTGTTGAACTGTAAGATCGTAAGAAACCTCGGCCTCCTGACTGTGGCTGTTGGAGCGAGGCTGAGTGACTCCAGACTGATCACTGCAGAAGACGTCGTTCACACGTTCATTGGGAGAAGCAGATGCCGTCTGTGCACATGACGGTGTGAATGACAGGGAGTGAATCCATGTTTGTGAGTTGATGATGCTGAGAAAAACCTGGAGCTGCACTTTGTTCTTCACGTCGCAGAGCAGAAATCATCTCCTGACAGCTGCTGTGGAAGAATCAGTCTCTGTGGAGGAGTCAAAGCAGGCCACTCTCCTGGAGCACCACCTCGTGGACATTAGAGGAAGTGCGGTCATGGAGGCTGGTCGACTTTTGGGGTCGACCTTTATTCAACCACTGATGATATTTTGAAATCTTACACATTTTCACGCCGGCGCTCAGCTGTTGAAGAATTTGTGGTCAAACGTCGGAAAGGACTCGACGCATCGACGAGCAAAATAAGTGAGAAGTGAAGCAACAGACTTTTCTTCAGGTGGAAATATTAGAAATAAACACGTAAACAGGAGCAGAGTCTTTTCGCCCCCTGCTGGTCACAGTCATGTAGATTTAATGATGGTGTGATACCTGACCTCATTTTACTTTCATATGAATATTTATTCTCTCGATGTGATAAACATGTGCTGTGTGAATAATTATGATAATAAATGTTTTACTCTCCATCCACGACTTGTTACTCATCATTCCAAATGAAATGAAATATTGAAAACATCATTCACTTTGATGACGGAGTCTCAGGACGAGCATTTGTCAGACAATAGCTGACAGCATTAGCATTAGCAGAATGCTAGTTGGACAAAGGGAGAATATTTGACATAATATTTTTTAAATTTTAGTTTTAGATTTATTATCGATAGAAGATTCACAGACAATAAAACAAGACTTTTTGTCCAGGTCTTAATATTTATTCCAACCGTGACGCTCCATTCATTGTTCCCTCACGTCTGGTTCCAGAGGTTTCTCTCTGTTAACGAGGGAGTTTTCTCTGACCAGCCTCCAAGTGCTGCTCAATGTTCAACTCTACACTAAAGAGGATTTGAAGATCTTGATCTTCTCTGTAAAGAGCCTGGAGATTGTGTTTAGTAGGATTTGGTGCTAAACAAATAAACTTGAACTGAAATGAATTCACTCCAGTTCATTAACAGGAAGTAGACTGGCTCTAGTAGGCAGGAAGTCAGTGATTCATTCATCAACAGGAAGTCAGTGATTCATTCATCAACGGGAAGTCAGTAATTCATTCATCAACAGGAAGTCAGTGATTCATTCATCAACAGGAAGTCAGTGATTCATTCATCAACAGGAAGTCAGTGATTCATTCATCAACGGGAAGTCAGTGATTCATTCATCAACGGGAAGTCAGTAATTCATTCATCAACGGGAAGTCAGTAATTCATTCATCAACGGGAAGTCAGTAATTCATTCATCAACGGGAAGTCAGTAATTCATTCATCAACAGGAAGTCAGTAATTCATTCATCAACAGGAAGTCAGTGATTCGTTCATCAACAGGAAGTCAGAGATTCGTTCATCAACAGGAAGTCAGTGATTCGTTCATCAACAGGAAGTCAGTGATTCATTCATCAACAGGAAGTCAGTGATTCATTCATCAACAGGAAGTCAGTAATTCATTCATCAACAGGAAGTCAGTAATTCATTCATCAACAGGAAGTCAGTAATTCATTCATCAACAGGAAGTCAGAGATTCGTTCATCAACAGGAAGTCAGTAATTCATTCATCAACAGGAAGTCAGTGATTCATTCATCAACAGGAAGTCAGTGATGAATTTAAGAAAGTCATGACTGATTGTGATGAAAACCAGAATTTCAAAGATTACTCATCAGAGACAAAAGGATCAACAGCAGGTTCAGTAAAAACCTTGAGGACAAGTTCAGCTGAGTCCGGTCCACTCTTGGAACTGGTTCCTTCCCCCAGGTAATCAAACCTGTCTAATATACAATGACATGCAGCGGTCACTGAGCCGTTTGTCCAGGTGGCACCTTTTGGAGTCTGTAGCGGAAGCGTACGTCAGCGCTGGGCCACAGGATTCCCAGTCCGGCCCTGCTGGGGTCCGGAGCCACTCCGTCCTGACCCTCCTCCAGCTGCAGGTCGAAGTGGAGCAGCACGAGACACAGGAACTGTTTGATCTCGTAGAGAGCAAAGTATCGTCCGGGACACTTGGAGGTGCCGGAGCCAAACGGCATGAGGTAATACTTCAGCTTCTGACCGTCCTTGTAGAAGTTCGTCTTCTCTTTGCCGTCCTGCATGAAGCGATCAAACCGGTACGTCTTACAGAAAGAGAGACAAGAGGGTGTGTCATCCAAACAGCTCAAGCACAAACAGGTCGGACTCAGACTTCATCTGGTTCATTCACGATGATCAAGGCAACAGGCCGATATTAAGAATTTATAGTGATTTAAAAAACAAAGATAATGTTTAAATAAGATCTTATGAAATATGTATATTAAATATCAACTTCTACTGATTGTGATGATATGTTTATTGATAAGTGATCGGTACCTCCGGCTCCTCGTAGATCTCAGGGTCCATGTGTATCATCTGAGGGTACAAAGCCACAATATCTCCTTTTCTAACGGCCACCGAGCGCTCGTCGTTCAGCCGCAGACTGAAGTCATCCATCGCCACACGGACGTTCATGGAGGCAGAGGACAGACGGAGACTCTCCTTGACGGCGCTGTCTGTGGAGGAAGGTCAGTTCCGTGGTTACCATCGGCTGAGAGTTTGACTTCCTGGCAACGTTTCAGGGTTTTAGATTTTTTTAACAGTGCTGAAACATCAATCAGCCTGTCAGCGGGTGAGACGACAACATGAAGACAAAACATCGTACCCAGACAGACGAGTCTGTCCAGCTGCTCTTTGGTGAGCGTCACGTCTCTGTCGCTGCTGAACTCCACGCCGCTCTGTGACAGGACGTCCAGCAGCTCCTGACGGATGACCTCCATCACCTCCGGGTGAGTCATCAGGTGGAACAGCGCCCAGAAGGTGGCGGGGACAGTGTTCGCCACTGACGCCCACAGGATGGCAAAGCTGTGGCCTGAAAGATACAGAAGGTCATAACTCACCCCCGACTCACCCATAGCTCACTCTCAACTCACTCTCAACTCACCCCCGACTCACCCATGACTCACCTATAACTCACTCTCAGCTTACTTGATTAGTTATTGATGATTGACTTGATTAGTTATTGATGATTGACTTGATTAGTTATTGATGATTGACTTGATTGACTTGATTAGTTATTGATAATTGACTTGATTGATTTGATTAGTTATTGATGATTGATTTGATTAGTTATTGATGATTGATTTGGAGTACCGGGCGGAACAGGGTCACAGCTACATCTGTAATGATAACACAGTGTTTTGTGTGAACACATGAATCAGACGACCTGATTGGTTGGAGGAATGTCTGAACTCTGATGTCCTGGATTATTGATTATTGTTGCTTCAGTCTGGATTCAGTGAGTCAGGTTAATTAAATCCAGACTCACACTATTTCCAAACAACTGTGTGTGTCGACATGAGCGAGAACAGCAACACTGTGCCCCCCCGGATGAGTTCCAGTTCTGCTGGAAGAATCTGACTGTGTTTCCATCAGGTTAAAATGGAAACAGATGGGGAAACACAGCCCCTGGTGACCAGGAGACGAACCACACTCATGTTGCCTGAAGTTGCACAATAAACTCAAGCAAACATCTGTTGTGTAAGAGTCTGTGAAACAGTGAGATTACACAAGCACAGACGTCGCACTAAAGACTCACTGCTCCTGAAGAAAAGACGAGGAGTTGAAGTTGAGTTGTTCCTCTGAGACTTAAATAAAGAATTCAAAGTATAAAAAGTATCAGGACAGTAGAAAATAAACACAACACCCAGATTAACGCTCTGGAGCACAGAGCCTGTTCAACTCCTCTGATCACAGATGGTCTTTGAACTCATCGTGTGCGATGTTCAAATCTACTTTCATCAAAATCGGTTTATTCTAACAGTTTACTCTAGAAGTCAAATTCAAATTTTCCAAAAAAACATAAAATTCAACTGAGAAAATGAAGTTTGTTTTATATATAAATATATGTATATATATGTGTATATATATACATATATATACATACAGATATATATATATACATATATATACATACAGATATATATATATATATATATATATTGGGAGCTTGTGAGAGATGAACAGTGAGAAAAGTTTAACATAGTTCACATGAAAAGCTTCTATCTACAGCTGATTATAAAATGATGATGAGATATTTTAGCTTCTTTTGTGTACAACAGGAGGAAATGGAGACATGTCGTCCATCTTTATTCTGAATGTGAGTGAGTGTCGGCCACATCACAGAGAATAACCTGCTTCCCTTTATCTGAACTGATGAATATTTCATTGATGATGATGTGAATGAGGTCGTGCACTGACAAACCCACAGGAAGCTTTTTGTGTGTCTGAGTTGTTAAAGCCCAGAGGAGAAGTGTTATCTCCGTGTGATTTCACTCGTTCATCAGCAGAACAGCGTCTTGCTCCTGATCACTGACCTCAGTAAAGGGTTAGGTGTGATGTTTACCTGCTTTGTCGAAATCCCTCAGCGCGTCGAACTGATCGAAAATCTCCAATCGTTTCCTGATCAACTCCGAAGCGTTGGACCAACGTGACATCTTTTGCGGCAGGAAGACATGGATGAGCTTCTTGCGGATCGCCTTGGTCTGTCCCAGGAGCCACAAAGGGATTTGACCCACGAGGAGGGGAAACTTAGTGTCGTACTTTACAAAGTTCTCCATTATCACGTCCATCCCGCTGTGGCGGCTGGCGGACGGCGGGCTGCCATACATGGTGAGGAGCGAGGATTCGAACATGACCGAGTTACAGAACTTGTATAAGCTGCTGCTCTTCCAGTTGCATTCCTCACCCGGCCTCTGTCCCAGGTAGTCCTGACGTAACACCAGCTGGAGGTTACCCAGCATGCTCTCTGTCAGAGGAGAAAGATTGTCTCCCTGGAGGAGGAGGAAGGCGCGGCTGACCTGCTCCTGCAGGCCGGGGAACTTCTTGGGGTCCAAGAGTGGGTAACCAAAGGCATACGAGCCCAACTGGTTGGAGAACTCATGGAAGTCCAGGTGTCGGCCATATTTGACGATGTTTGGAATCAGTAGCGGGTTCAGGATGAAGGTCATGTACTTACCTGCAGGGGAGAGGACATCTGATCAACACTTTAACACTGGTGAGGTCCAGCCTGTCATCATGAGGCTCTGGTGAAACCCAACCAAACCTGAGACAAAACCAACCGAGTCTGACTCCAACCGGACAGACGTTCTGTTCCCTGTGTCTGAACCCCAGGTTTTCCCTGGTTACAGCCATGAGCAGCCTAAAAGAATCAAGAAGACGAATCTGACCTGAACACCAATATCACTTCAACATTTTTGTCTGGACCTTCCAGGTTCCTTCTACCAACCAGCTCCTGTGCTCACTACGGTGTTTGCTGGTTGGATCATTTGTCCGTGGGCGGAGTCAGACTGGGTGAAGTTTTGGTATCGGCTGAGGTGAAGGAAGGAGTTTAAATACTGACCGGCTATCTGCACTGTGAAAATGTCTCCATGTTTCTTCTGATGTTCAAGAAGAAATTTGAAGGAATTTTGTCCAAACTCAAAAGCTTTTCCAACGAAGGGGATCCAGCCTTTAATCAGAGGAGGTTCACCGACTCGCCTGCAAGAGAGAAACCTTCGATTAGCACTGACTGGTCCCTGACTACAGTTGGTATTAACATGGTTTCTACATGTGTCTCTCATCCTCCATGTTTTATTCGTCTGTGAACAGCTGCTTCTGTCCAGTATCAACCAATCAGCATTTGTATTCACATGTTTTATTTGTATTAAGGTGTATTCACATGTTTTATATGTATTAAGGTGTATTCACATGTTTTATATGTATTAACTTGTATTCACATGTTTTATTTGTATTAAGGTGTATTCACATGTTTTATATGTATTAAGGTGTATTCACATGTTTTATATGTATTAACTTGTATTCACATGTTTTATTTGTATTAAGGTGTATTCACGTGTTTTATATGTATTAACTTGTATTCACATGTTTTATTTGTATTAAGGTGTATTCACGTGTTTTATATGTATTAACTTGTATTCACATGTTTTATTTGTATTAAGGTGTATTCACGTGTTTTATATGTATTAACTTGTATTCACATGTTTTATTTGTATTAAGGTGTATTCACATGTTTTATATGTATTAAGGTGTATTCACATGTTTTATTTGTATTAAGGTGTATTCACATGTTTTATATGTATTAAGGTGTATTCACATGTTTTATTTGTATTAAGGTGTATTCACATGTTTTATATGTATTAAGGTGTATTCACATGTTTTATATGTATTAACTTGTATTCACATGTTTTATTTGTATTAAGGTGTATTCACATGTTTTATATGTATTAAGGTGTATTCACATGTTTTATATGTATTAAGGTGTATTCACATGTTTTATATGTATTAACTTGTATTCACATGTTTTATTTGTATTAAGGTGTATTCACGTGTTTTATATGTATTAACTTGTATTCACATGTTTTATTTGTATTAAGGTGTATTCACGTGTTTTATATGTATTAACTTGTATTCACATGTTTTATTTGTATTAAGGTGTATTCACGTGTTTTATATGTATTAACGTGTATTCACATGTTTTATTTGTATTAAGGTGTATTCACATGTTTTATATGTATTAACGTGTATTCACATGTTTTATATGTATTAAGGTGTATTCACATGTTTTATTTGTATTAACATGTATTCACATGTTTTATATGTATTAACGTGTATTCACATGTTTTATTTGTTTTGCATCTGAAGCAGTTTGAGCTGTTTTCTTGTATGAAAGGTGCTTTACAAATAAAGTTTACTCTTATTAATCCACTACTCCTCAGTTACTCCAATACTCCATTACTTGTACTGGTTCAGAGTTTGACTCGGTACAGGAGTATTAGAGTAGTGTAATAACAGAGTAATAGTGGAGTGGAGTAATAGAGTAGTGTAATAACAGAGTAATAGTGGAGTGGAGTAATAGAGTAATAGAGTAGTGGAGTAATAGAGTAAAGGAGTAATAAAGTAAAGGAGTAATAGAGTAATGGAGTAATAAAGTAATAGAATAATGGAGTAAAGGAGTAATAGAGTAGTGGAGTAATGGAGTAAAGGAGTGATAGAGTAATGGAGTAGTGGAGTAATGGAGTAAAGGAGTAATAGAGTAAAGGAGTAATAAGTAGTGGAGTAATGGAGTAAAGGAGTAATAGAGTAATAGAGTAGTGGAGTAATGGAGTAAAGGAGTAATAGAGTAATGGAGTAAAGGAGTAATAGAGTAGTGGAGTAATGGAGTAAAGGAGTAATAGAGTAATAGAGTAGTGGAGTAAAGGAGTAATAGAGTAAAGGAGTAATAAAGTAATAGAATAATGGAGTAATAAAGTAATAGAATAATGGAGTAAAGGAGTAATAGAGTAGTGGAGTAAAGGAGTAATAAAGTAATGGAGTAATAGAGTAATGGAGTAGTGGAGTAATAGAGTAATGGAGTAGTGGAGTAATAGAGTAATAGAGTAGTGGAGTAATGGAGTAAAGGAGTAATAGAGTAATAGAGTAGTGGAGTAAAGGAGTAATAGAGTAATAGAGTAAAGGAGTAATAAAGTAATAGAATAATGGAGTAAAGGAGTAATAGAGTAGTGGAGTAAAGGAGTAATAAAGTAATGGAGTAATAGAGTAGTGGAGTAATAGAGTAATGGAGTAGTGGAGTAGTGGAGTAATAGAGTAGTGGAGTAATGGAGTAAAGGAGTAATAGAGTAGTGGAGTAGTGGAGTCGACAACAACAACAACAACAATGAACGTGAACGCGCACGGACACATGAGGGAGCAGGAAGCAGCTCACACACTCACCTGGTCCTGGAGGATCCGCGGAGGACGAGCAGCAGCAGAGAAACCAGGCCGAGCAGCAGCAGCAGCAGCGCGGACATGATTCAGCCCGAGTCCGGGGACTGAGTGAGGACGAGGAGGAGGAGGAGGAGAAGGAGGAGAGGGATGAGGGAGGAGGAACACTCAACAACCCCCCCTCCAGCAACAAGTCACTCTTCCGGTACCCACCTTCAAAATAAACTCCCTGATCACATAACTAAGACATTATTAAGGATTCGTGACGTCACACCTTAACTTATTTAAACACTTGAGTCTGGACCATCGACAGGAGGTTATATACATATATATATATGTATATACATATATATATGTATATATGTATATGTATATATATATGTATATGTATATATGTATATATTCTGATGTGATGTTGCAGTTTAAGGAGGTTTAATGTGAGTTGACAGAGCGGCTGCAGACGTTTCAGGCTCCAACACAAAAATAAACAGAGAACACGTTTTTAAAAAAGGCGTGACGCCTCAGGATATTTGATAAGATAAGAAATTTTAAATATTCAGACCGAAACCGAATCATTAAACACATTCTAAACGTCTGAAGAAAACTCTGGAGTATTTTCACTTCATGTTTCATCTGTTTTATTGAAGCTGCTCGTTGAGTCAAATCCAACATTTTCCTTCACTATTAAAGACAAAAGTGCCACAAACATTTTTCATGGATCAACTCTCCATGAATCTGAAAGGAGATCAAACAGAAGAGAGAAGGGGGATTTCCTGTGACAGGTCTGTGTCACATGACTCACTGTAGGATCACAACGTTTCATCAGTCGACATGAAACCATGACTCCAATTTAACATTGTTTTTTACAGTGCAGGAGCAGAAGAGAAGTGAGGAAGGTCGTTGACATAAAGACAGATCTCTTCCACCCTTCCCCCGAGCAGTCGTGAAAAGTCAAACCCACTTAAAGTTTCTTCCCCCTGAGCGATCAGGATTCTAAACACCATCAGGATCAGGAGCGTTCTTATGTTTACTTTGTTTTAATCAGAGAAACTTCCAGAAACTCAGCAGCTGCTTCACGTTCCTGTCTCAGCAGGACCTGAACAAACTTGTCCACATTTTTATCTTCTGTTGATCCCACGTTGTGATGGTGTGTTCACAGCACACGTTCAGAACGCTGCTGCTGCTGCTCGAGGTCAAAAACCACCAACACCCTCGAACATCCGTCTTTTTGCTGAATGGATTCAAAGGTCATTCACTCCCGGGTGAAATGACTCTGCAGGTTACTATCGGCTCCAATCAGACATGGTGCCCGGGTGAACTCACTGATCTGTCAAGACAGCGTGGTGAAGCCGTTAAATGGGTTTTACCTCCATTTGATGAACCCGCACTGTAGAAACCTGAGAGAGTCACACGTGAGGGATCCCTCTCCCAGGACGGACAGAGTTAAACATTTCTACATGAGAACATGTCTGATAGAGATGAAGGAGCACACACATGAACTGAGGAGTTACTGATGGTAGAAGATGAGGAGACATGTTGTGTATCAAGAAGTTTGGTTGTGATCATGGTCCAGGATCAGCTGACACCATCAGGATCTATGGTCCATGATCACAGTCTGTGATCCACCATGTGGCTGCAGCTGTGATCCTGGATCTACAAACGATGAAGCAGCAGGACTCTGGTGGAGAAGTCATGTCAGTAACCTGTTGATGAGAAGGGCATCGGATGGAGGATGGTTATCGGTCTGTAGTTAAAACCTCCGGGTCCAGGGTTTGTACACCTGGCAGGGTACATGAAACAAAATCTGTACAAGGACATTAAAGGTGGTCTTCTGTCCTCAAAGTCTGAATCCAGCTCCATGTCTTTTGTTCGATTGTTTCAACTTAATCTGGTTAAAAGTGAACCAAACCATGGTTCAGTCTGCTCCAGACCACCTCTACTGGTCGGACTAGATGTTGGTGTGTTGGTCTGAGGAACCTGTCAAACCTGATATTTAGGTTCAGACCGAACTGAAGAGCCTGAAGGTCTGAAACAAACCAGGCGTGAATATTGATCATCTTCACAGGATCGTCTTCATGATTCAGTAACTTTTTATTTTCACCATGTGATTCACTTCCACTGTCGATTAAACAGTCTGTAAACTTTGAATGAAATTATTCACACATGTAAATATCACATGTACTGAACATACCATGACCTGGATGACAGAGAATCCTCAGACATATAAAGCATTGTATTGCTTTAGGTTCACACCTGACGTTAGAACTTTGCTGCCTGTGTTCAGCGTCGCATGAGCCTCATGCAAAAACATTTTCACATCCTTCAGATAAGTTCTTCTTAATTTCTTTGTTCGACTCGTCAGATTCAGCTTCTAACTTCAGAAAAGAGTGTAAATGACAAACATGATGAACTCCACCTGTGCAAGTTGAGCAAATCGTAGACTTTCATAAAAATGGAAGACGTCATGTCTCCACAAACACTGAGCCGACAGAAATCGGACAGGCGTTCTCTTTTCTGTCTGAACCTGATGCTTTACCTGATCAGAGACACGTGTAGTGTAAAAAGAAAATCAAGTACAGGTTCTCGACACGGTGACCCGACCTGAATCGTTGGGCGTCCATACTCCAGTCTGGAAAACTCAAATTCTGTTCATAACTGTAGGAAAACACAAAATGCAAGAAAATTGGTGAATGATGCAACTTCTCCTAAATGACTCAAACGCACCGTTAAACAACAAACCTGTTTGTATGAACGGTTCCTACATGAGGCTCACTGAGTCCGGACACAATCTGTCATGTGTTCAGACTGATAGTAATCTGATTACCCAGGTGGATGACGTCAGTATGGGGAAGAATCCTGTGTAACATGGTCCAGTGTTAAAAACAAAGATTTCTACTCTACGTAAAAAACATCAACCTCAGGTTCAAATGTGCAAAATGGTCAAAACCCTTGTGGCTGTTTGATGTCACTGAAGAGAAGGAAGGTCAAATAAAACATGGCTCCTCTAAACAGTTCAGAGTTCAGTGCCTGGTCAACAGGAAGTGAGAAAAGTAAAGTTCAGTTTAAAGGCATTTATACGAGAGTGTTCAGAATCAGAAAGAAAGAGAGAAAAGCTCCGTCCTGTCACTGAAGACGAGATAACGGACGCCAGTCTGTTCCCTTGAACTCCCTGATCGTGGTCACCTTTCACCGCTAACACTCTGTCCACACATGAACGCAGTAACATCCTGGGAGGGTCGGCCATTTCCATTCTTCACTGAACAACAAAAGTTCACAATCGGTTGTTCACGGGAAACTCAAGCCACCGTCACTGATACCAGAGCCAGAGGAGCTTCTGTTACAGGTGCAAGATTTTTAAGTTTTACTTCCTGTTTCCTGATCATGTGACTTCTGGACTCTTCTCCAGACTTATGGAAAGATGAGAGAAAACCGCAGTGAGCTGCAGCTGGAGCAGGACGTCTGCGGATGACAGGAAGTGAGGAACCAGCTGACTCAACCTCAAACTGCAGGAGAGATGGTGTCTGCTCAAATAAATAACAAAAAGGTAAAAGAGACTCCATATTGTAACTCGTTGGGGCATATGGACCAGTTCATGGAGTTCTTCACGGCTCTCCAGCAGGAACTTCAAAACCACGATGAGGTTGTTGGAGATCGTCTCCTCTCGACTTTGACACGAGTACGTTTTCATCGTGACGTTGAAGTGACGGATCACGGGTCTGTTTTCAGTTCTCAGTTTTTGAATCACACGACAGAGCTGACATTTGGCAGCTGGTAGGTTTTGGTTCTGAGAGGAGGCGGGGCTGGTTCTGCGAGGTCACCAGTAGAAGGAGCGAGAAAGGAAGTTGGTAGCGGCCCCGAGCCAGCTGGCCCCGTCCTGGTTGGATCCCACCCGGGTCACCGCCTTGTCAGGTTCCTGAGAGGGACTCTCGTCCTCTGGCAGGTAGTCGGGCAAGTCCACGTTCTGCTCCACCTCCACCGAACCGTTCTCCGTAAACGGGATCAGCACCTGCAGACAGCGACAGGTAGGACAGGCTCAATGGTTCTGGTGGATTCAGTGAAGTGGCTGCAGGTCAGTCTTAGAAAATCCAATAACTGAAGTTCTGTGTGGGCTCCCACAGGGTAACTCTTTGGGTCCTCTTTCTTTTTAAATCCAATTCATTAGTAATTTAACATTGCAGGAGATGACCTGCTGTTTACTATCCACCTTCATTTAAATATCCATCATGTAGATCAGGGTCGTGAAGTGAAGTCTTTATTTGACCATGAAACAAACACAATGTTCATCTTGTGACTTCAAACAGAAAATGCATTTATAGCTGTTTTCAGACATGGACTTAAGTCTGTACATGTTCCTGCATGTTCCTCACATGTTCCTGCATGTTCCTGCATGTTCCTGCATGTTCCTGCATGTTCCTGCATGTTCCTCACATGTTCCTCACATGTTCCTGCATGTTCCTCACATGTTCCTGCATGTTCCTACATGTTCCTGCATGTTCCTGCATGTTCCTGCATGTTCCTGCATGTTCCTGCATGTTCCTCACATGTTCCTGCATGTTCCTACATGTTCCTGCATGTTCCTGCATGTTCCTCACATGTTCCTGCATGTTCCTACATGTTCCTGCATGTTCCTGCATGTTCCTCACATGTTCCTGCATGTTCCTGCATGTTCCTGCATGTTCCTCACATGTTCCTGCATGTTCCTGCATGTTCCTCACATGTTCCTGCATGTTCCTCACATGTTCCTGCATGTTCCTCACATGTTCCTGCATGTTCCTCACATGTTCCTGCATGTTCCTACATGTTCCTGCATGTTCCTCACATGTTCCTCACATGTTCCTACATCTTCCTCACATCTTCCTGCATGTTCCTCACATCTTCCTGCATGTTCCTACATGTTCCTCACATCTTCCTGCATGTTCCTATATGTGAGGACAAATGTCTGAGTCAGTGTCTCTTAACATTTTCTGGATCTTCAGCTTCTAGTAAAACATCTGAGTGGGTCTATGAGAGAAAATATCTGGAAAACATCTGGAACCTTCTCAGTGAGCGAGTGGGCGTGTCTCTGAGGTTTCTAGCACGTGATGGATGTGAAACTGAAGAACACAAATCTCCCAGGATGAAGAAGAGGAGCCGTACAGGAGGTTCCAGATGTTTTGAGTTGTGAGGAGGGTCGGCTTAACTAATAATTAATTAGTGATTTCTAACAAACAGTTTAATAAAATCTCTAACTCCTCCTTGAGACATGATTCTGTTATTGAAGCTGTTCTGCTCATTCTGACCGACACTACAGGAAAACGCTGCTCTCGATGTGGATGTAAATAAACTGGACTCGCAGGAGACTTGACGCTCAGGATCATTATTCGTTCATGATTTTAAAGCTTTTCTTCGTGAGTTTTTGTTCCTGTGACCCGTGGACACCGAAGAGACTTGAGCTGAAACTGACCTCGTCTCCGTTTTCTCTTTTCACCACCTGCTGAGCGCTCATCACCTGAGTGGAGGCGATCGCAGACGCCAGAGACTGAAAACGAAAACCATTCACACGATTCATCACTTCATCTGATTCACTCATTGACAATCACCTGCTCACCAGGCTTTAATTAAAGTCACATACTTCCAGATGATCTTATTAAAAATTAAACCTTTCTCTTTATAAAGCAGCTCACATTTCATATTTCAAATTCAAACAAGTGAATATTAAAAGTACATTTTCTTCATCAGTTTGAATTTTGATGATATCAACACTTTCAGTTTGAGCTGGAGAAAAAGAAATGTGCAGCTCAATCTTTGTAAACAGTTTGTATCACCGCCACATCTCGCCTCACCTCGGCCTTCAGGTCTGAACGGATCCGGACGATGCATCTCTTCACGGCCATCTGGAAGGTGAAGCTGATCACTCCTCTGATCTTCAGCAGGGCCTCCTCACACAGACTCCTCCGACTCTGACGAGGACCAAAACAAAGTTTCACCCTGAACCTCTGAACATTTCTTTATTCTTTATAATTCAGTGGTTCGGCGCCTGCTCACCGAGTCATCCAGCCCGTCGATGTGGAGGATGACCGTCTTGGCTCTCTTGTTGCTGGAGCCCAGGAAGAACTGGGCTTTGCGGCGGCTGCTGACAACGTCCTCGGCTGGTTCAGAGTCCGCGTCGCAGGTCGCCTGCAGGAGCTCGTAGATCTCAGACGCCAACAGCTTCGTCTCTCCGGGAGTGGTTGATCTGGACGACACAACAAGACCAAACTCAGTGAATCTGTCAGGAACAGGAACTGTTGTGTTTGAGCCACGTGGCCTTTGGTTCAGTTTTTATGTTGATGTTTTAATGTTTTATCTTCAACTTAAAGATCGTGGACTATGATCACAACAAGACGGCTTCTCCTCACATCCTCTACCATCACTGACGATAACTCCTCAGTTCATTTGTCTGCTCCCTTCATCTCTATCTCTCTCCTCAGGCTGTCCATCGCTGCAGCTCCTCTTTTCAGCCTCTGTCTCTAACACTTGGTTTTAGCTCCTGTCTCTTTAAGAGCCCCCTCCTGATAAAGTCCAGTGCGTGTATGCGTGTGTGTCTATGTGTTTGTGTGTGTGTGTATGTAGGAAATGTCCTCGCTCTGATTTTACATGGTTTGTAAAGTAAAATTCATCACGATGATGGTGACAGATTTATTTATACATTACGTTATTTAATATTCAAGGGATAGTTCACCCAAAAATGAAAATGCCCTCATGATCTCCTCACCACTATGATGGAGGGGGGGGGGGGTTTGAATCCACAAAACACTTTTGGAGTTTCAAGGGAAAACAGCGTAAATGTCCGCAGCTGTTTACAACACAAAAAAACATTTGGCGTAAATGACCTTGTTTCAAGTTGAATTTGAACGTCGGGGCTAACGGACACTCGATGACATCACAGGAGCAAGATGGAGACATGTTATGTTTTTTTTCTGTCGTTTGTTTACGTTTGAAGAAGCGATCGTCAGTAACTTCGATTGTATTGGATTTGGCTGCAGCAGTGTTTTGGGTGAGGTATCCCTTAAAAGTCTGAGTCGTGTCCACGTCGCGTCAGAGACTCACTTCTGTACGACATTCTGGAGGCTCAGCATCATCCCCAACTCCCCCTTCAGCTTCTCCCGATTGGCTCGACATTCTGCCAGGTAACGAATCGCCTGCAACATCAACCAATCACAATCATCAGCAAGCTCACTGAACCAGCCGAGCAGCATCTACGTGTTTACTTGGAAATAAAAGTCATAATCTGGAAACATTTTCTACAGGAGGGTCAGTGTGAACGCAGCTCACCAGCAGGGCGGCGTAGACCACCTGAGGATTTGGGTGGTCCAGGAAGAGGATTAGTCCCGGCAGGCAACCCTGGTCCTGGACGATGGCCCTGCGGTTCATGGGGTCTGCGGCCAGGTCCTTCAGCTGGTTGACCACAGCCAGGGCGTCTGGCTCCACACTCATGTTTGACGTTCACTCTCCCATACAAGAACCAGCTGAGGAAGACAGCGACAAACATCGACTCAAACACTGGAACACATACTGTGTCGTCTGACGGAACGCCCACCACAGCTCTGGTTTCCTGTCAGCTCTCCACCATCCAACACCAACCCTGTCTCCATACAGAGAAACCCAACAAATTCAAATTTTAAAAAGTGTTTCTGAGACGTTCAAGGTCTCCGACCATTTAAATACAATTCAGAAATAAGACGTAAACAGGAAGTAGAGTGTCTCCTCTGCAGTTGGTTGCTTAGCAACAGAAGCTCCTCTGAAGGAGGAGCAGTGATGGTGAAGAGTCAGAGCAGAGATTTCTTTTCTCTGAGCGACGACGAGGTGGAACTGTTCCTGACAGGAAGTGTTAGCGACGCTTTGTGTTCACCGCTGGTAGTCGAGTCATGTGACCGATGAGAACCAATCACAAGAGAACGTGGGCGTCATCGTTTCCTAAAGTCTCAGTTTGCGTTCAGACTAAAACACAAACCAGAGTTTCAAACTGAAACCAGATCAGTTCACACGAATCACGAGGCTGCAGAACTCTGCCAGGCGTAACCATAGCAACAGTGATGCGATGTAGCCTCAGCCAGTGTGAACAGGAGAGATCAGAACACACCTCTTCTCTACGTCCTGTCACGTGTCAGGAGACCAACACTGGAGTGAGATCTTCGATCTGACTGCAGACTTAGAAGATGCCTGACGGTGTTTGAAGTATTGACTTGTCCTCTTGTCCTCTTGTCCTCTGTCCCACCTGTTCACAGCAGAACTGAATCAGTGACGTGCAGACCAGGGTCCACAGCAGCTTTCTAACAGCAGCTTCTACATTTGACATCACTGAGAGAAATACTGATGAGAGCACGAGACTCCAGCCGAGGAACCGGACACTTGTGCTGCGGGTGCCGGTGCATGCTGGTGTCTCTGGGGGGGGGAGGGTTAGTCACCCGTCACTGCGGCCCTCAGGTGGTGGATTTCGGGTCAGAACAGGTCCAAGAGCCCCGACCTCTGAAGAATGCTAAAGCTAAAGCTAACAGCGCTCACCTCTTGACTGTCACCGGCACCGAGCCGCGGCTAACGTCAGCGGCTAGCTGTCCGGTTAGCTTCCGCTCCGTGAAGCAGCGGTGACCGTTAACGGTTTGTAGCAGCAGCTGGAGGCGGAACGAGCCGATTCCCCGGTTTGTTCAATCACGTTAACGATGTTTCCACCGACTGAACACGAACAGACGACTTCCGGCTGGGCAGCGACCTAACAACAGAGCCTGTGATTGGACCAATTATAGTCATGTGACCGTGCTGACCAATGAGCTGCACTGTTCTAACAGTCAAAGGACCCACGCCCCTTGTATATATATATATATATATATATATATATATATTTATATATTTATATATAATATATCTAAATGAATCGATCATTTGAAAAAGAATATAGTACGTGGTAGGAGAGGTGTACCTGTAGTACAGTATATTCAGCTGTGTGGCTCCTCCCACTGACTGCAGAAGAAGCTGATTGGTGGAAACTATCTGATTCCAGCTGTGAACATCAGCCTGAACCCACTCGCTGCTCATTCACACTGAACCATCACAGTTTCACTGTCAACATGGAAACACTGGCTGCACTCTTGTTCTTCTCAACTCTTGTAGGTTCGTATGATTCAGGAAAGAAAACCTGAAACAGGAAGACATTATGTTTGGATGATTCTGTAGCTGCTGTTAAAGATCTCAACGTTTCCACATCACACATCCAGCTGATGAAGATGTCTCCACTTCACCACTAATAACTGTTGAATCTGCCGTTAACAGGATTGTTGGTTTCCATTTTCTTTCCAACCATGGACATGAGTCTGAATATATCGTTTCCATCACTAGGTCAGAGCTTGGAAGATGATATTACTGCCAACAGCGCTGAGGTGTTTTCAGCATCGGGCCGTCCTGTTACTGTGTCCTGTGAATATTCTGTTAAAGCTGAAAATCTCCAGTGGTACCGACAGGATCCAGGATCAGCTCCTCACTTTCTTCTCCTGATCACTGATACAAAAGAGCCTCAAGTGGTCAGAGCGACTCCTCCACACCCTCGACTGACAGCTGAACTGAACCAGGAGAGAAATGGAGTCACACTGCAGATCTCCTCTGCTGCAGTGACAGACTCTGCTGTGTACTACTGTGCTGTGAAGCCCACAGTGACAGGAAACTACACAACTCTGTAGAAAAACCTTTAGAGCAAAGACAACACATCAGAGGAGACGGAGAGATTCAGGGAGGAGCTGAGCTGTGACTGAACTATAGAAGAGAGAGGAGCTTCCATATTCAGCACAGTTCAATATACAAACCCTCAACATCACCTTTATTCAACATGCTCTCACTGCATCTTGGTCACTTTTCTCTGCTGCTTCTTTCAATCCTAACAGGTTTGTTAGATCATGTAGAAAAATGAGATCAAGTCAAATCTTTCCTGAATATAAATGAAGTTTGGAAACGTTTCCATGTTATAACTGAGTTTTCTGTTTCTTTAGGTGTCAGCTGTGACGAACTGACTCCAGACAAGACTGAAGAGTTCAGTGGAGAAGGCAGCACTGTTACTCTGTCCTACAAGTTCTCCAGGACAATAACTAGTAGTGATTATTTCTTCTGGTATCGACAGTATCCAGGAAAACCACCAGAGTTCCTCTTCTCACACTCTGCTTCAGAACAAGAAGGAGCTGCTCCAACACCTGGACTGAGGTTTAAAGTGGAGCAGAAGAAAATCCAGATGATCATCTCCTCTGCTGCAGTGACAGACTCTGCTGTGTACTACTGTGCTGTGCAGCCCACAGTGACAGGAAACTACACAACTCTGTACAAAAACCTTTAGAGCAAAGACAACACAACACATCATCCACTAGAGGGAGTCACTCACTGTTAAACCTCAGTGGTCTGTGATGATGTTTGTTTCACAATAAAACTAATTTGGACAATCATCAGGTTTTGTAGGATACTTCTTAAATGTGTGGTGTACCACAGGGTTCAATGCTGGGTCCTCTCATCTTCACTTTACATGTTGAGTTTGGATCATTGTTTTTCAAACATACATCAATTTCATCCTTTTCTTTTCCAATATTTATTGTACAATCCCTCTGAGGTCCAGTGATTATGACAGAAGGTTTGTCACATGTGAAGTTTCCGTCTCAAAGACCTTCAAACTTTTGTGTGAGTCTAGAACTTGGATCCTTTGACTCGTCACTAACTGTCTTTAAACCAGGTGAAATCAAATCTACACTGTTGGTTGATGTGAAGCAGAAAACTGACACTGAGCTTTTCTTTCTTTCTCACAAGAATAAAGTTGAACACTGATGGAAAAGTGTCGTCTCTACTTGAGGAGTTTAAAATGGCTTCTTGTTGTGTTGGCAAACTCTTTAAAGTGATGGACGCTTTCAATCATCTCAGCTACTTCCTGTCACTCCTGTTATAACGACCAATCACTAACAGGATAAAGACCGGCCCCGCCCACTGAAGTTGTTGGGAGTGTCCAGTGCAGAAATGTTGGAGGAAGTAAAAGCACAATCAGCTGGATGTTGAGGACGACTGTGCAGCAGAGAGGCTGCTGAGTCTTTTCATTCTACTGCAGTGGAAGAACATTGTTCGTCTGTTTGGCTTCAACCACGAAGACTAAGACATGTTGCTTCACCTCTTTTTCTTTTTCTCTCACTTCCTGGGTGAGTTTTACAACTAATCTCTGTCTCACTGAACCTGTGGAATGATCCAAATCTTTCTTCTACATATCATGACAGGAGGTTTATTTACTCTGTAGAAAAATCATCACGTGTAGAAGAAAAGTCAAGAACCTGTTGAGTCTCTTGATGTTTGATTCTCTTCACACTCACTGACATGAATAATACTCATCTTGCAGCCATGGGTTCCATGCTCAGTATAACGCCAGGAAGTACTGAAGAAGTAGTTTCAGAGGGAAGTAACATCAACCTGACCTGTAAATATGACGGATCCATCAGAAACATCCAGTGGTACCGACAACACCAGAGATCCAGACCAGAGTTCCTGCTCCTGATCTCAGAGGAAGGATCGATTCATCCAACTCTGTCTGATTTCTCTGCTCACATTGACAAAACAAAGAAACATGTCACACTGCAGATCTCCTCTGCTGCAGTGACAGACTCTGCTGTGTACTACTGTGCTCTGAGGCCCACAGTGACAGGAAACTACACAACTCTGTAGAAAAACCTTTAGAGCAAAGACAACACATCAGAGGAGACGGAGAGATTCAGGGAGGAGCTGAGCTGTGACTGAACTATAGAAGAGAGAGGAGCTTCCATATTCAGCACAGTTCAATATACAAACCCTCAACATCACCTTTATTCAACATGCTCTCACTGCATCTTGGTCACTTTTCTCTGCTGCTTCTTTCAATCCTAACAGGTTTGTTAGATCATGTAGAAAAATGAGATCAAGTCAAATCTTTCCTGAATATAAATGAAGTTTGGAAACGTTTCCATGTTATAACTGAGTTTTCTGTTTCTTTAGGTGTCAGCTGTGACGAACTGACTCCAGACAAGACTGAAGAGTTCAGTGGAGAAGGCAGCACTGTTACTCTGTCCTACAAGTTCTCCAGGACAATAACTAGTAGTGATTATTTCTTCTGGTATCGACAGTATCCAGGAAAACCACCAGAGTTCCTCTTCTCACACTCTGCTTCAGAACAAGAAGGAGCTGCTCCAACACCTGGACTGAGGTTTAAAGTGGAGCAGAAGAAAATCCAGATGATCATCTCCTCTGCTGCAGTGACAGACTCTGCTGTGTACTACTGTGCTGTGAGGCCCACAGTGACAGGAAACTACACAACTCTGTACAAAAACCTTTAGAGCAAAGACAACACAACACATCATCCACTAGAGGGAGTCACTCACTGTTAAACCTCAGTGGTCTGTGATGATGTTTGTTTCACAATAAAACTAATTTGGACAATCATCAGGTTTTGTAGGATACTTCTTAAATGTGTGGTGTACCACAGGGTTCAATGCTGGGTCCTCTCATCTTCACTTTACATGTTGAGTTTGGATCATTGTTTTTCAAACATACATCAATTTCATCCTTTTCTTTTCAAATATTTATTGTACAATCCCTCTGAGGTCCAGTGATTATGACAGAAGGTTTGTCACATGTGAAGTTTCGGTCTCAAAGACCTTCAAACTTTTGTGTGAGTCTAGAACTTGGATCCTTTGACTCGTCACTAACTGTCTTTAAACCAGGTGAAATCAAATCTACACTGTTGGTTGATGTGAAGCAGAAAACTGACACTGAGCTTTTCTTTCTTTCTCACAAGAATAAAGTTGAACACTGATGGAAAAGTGTCGTCTCTACTTGAGGAGTTTAAAATGGCTTCTTGTTGTGTTGGCAAACTCTTTAAAGTGATGGACTCTTTCAATCAGGGGTCTCAAACTCGCGGCCCTCTGGACGATATTTTGTGGCCCCCTACTTCACATCAAAGTTTAGTGCGGGCCGTGCGTTTTTCTCAAACGCACCTTTTTGTCGAGTCGTTGCGCGGGCTGTGCTTGCCCCGACAGCTTCCGGTGGCGTTTGTTGTCAAGTTAGCCAAAGCGAATTAGCAGCGTTAGTCACTTGATTGAAACGTGATTCCGCAGTGACACCAAGTGGAAGGAAAATATATCCTGTCAGCACTGGTGTAGTCCAGGGTACACGGGGGTATACGACGTATACCCGCTTATTTTTCAGTAAGCGTTGCGTACACCCACTTCTAAATCCCCCTGATGCGCACCATCCAGGAGCATCTGCAGCCAAATGACCCATTTCTTTCCTGGGATGGTGAAGCCATGACCCACTCTGCCTCTCATGTGTTTTTTTAACTCGCTCACTATCACACACACGAGATACATATAGAATCTATATGTCATTCACGCCCCAACCTGCTGACAACCGGCCAATGGGGACCCAGCCATGCCATCCCACCCCTACCATTGGTCCAAACGGCCATGTGCCCACCTGTGACACGTTCAATGATGTGGGAAAACACAGTGCTTCAGCAACAACGACACTTAACAGCTGAGCACAACACAATCACAGATAACAGTGACAGAGTATATCACTGTTCATGTGTTGTAAATGCATTTTTTCATTGTTCACTAAGTATTGTTCTTTAGTTACATATTGTTTTGTTGAATAATTTGAATGGTGATGTTCAATCATCATATGATATTTATATATATATCTAATGAGTTATGCTAAAATAGTGTTTATTTATGACAGTGCACTTTTGAGTTTATCTGATTGGTTTTGATGTGTGGAAGAGAATGATTTGCATTTTCTTTATCTAAGGTGAAATATGAACAAGGATGCGTTGTCAAATTCAGATCTGAAGTATTTTATTTAAATAAATGTTCAAGAAATAACTGAAACACCATGTTAGCCTCATCTATATTTTACATTCATGCAGGCTGCCTGTGTGACCAGTAATACCTACAAACTGCTCCTGATCAAGTCATGTCCATTTTATAATAGTGGCACACTCTGGCCCACGCTATCTGCTGCAAATCAGCTGTTCAAAGAGACAGTTTACAAAAGAAACTACTGACTCTCCAAGTGAGAGAATAGGTGTCAGTAGTTCACTCAAAATGCATCGTTGTCTCTCACTCGTCTGTGGACCAGTATTGGTTTAGTAATTCCATAATCCTTCCTCCCTGAGATCGAGCAGCAGAAATTATGTGACAATGAGCAAATACTACTGATGGATTATGGGTAAACTAAATAGAGTCGTCTTACGTGTCACTGTTTCTCAAACAGGGCATTTTTCTGGGCTGGGTTAAAAAAGGGCAAACATTGAGAGTATACCCACTTCTCCAGGGACCACTACACCACTGCCTGTCACCCAGCCCCAGTCATGTCTTTCTCAAAACCTGCCGTGAAGAGAAAGGTTGGCGACGAGCACAGACAATTTCAGGAAAAGTGGGAGAAGGAATATTTTTTTGTTGAGCACAGGGGCACCCCGACGTGTCTCATATGCACAGAGAAAGTTGCGGTGCACAAGGACTACAACATCAGAAGTCATTACTCAACGAGTCATGCTGAGGAGTTTGCCAAATACCAGGGAGCTGAGAGAGAGAACCGGGTCTCCAGTCTTAAAACGTGTCTACTGAGGCGACAAGAGTTTTTGTGGAGTACTTGATGCGGCCCAGCCTCACCGAGACTCTACCTCCAGCGGCCCCCAGGTAAATTGAGTTTGAGACCCCTGCTTTCAATCATCTCAGCTACTTCCTGTCACTCCTGTTATAACGACCAATCACTAACAGGATAAAGACCGGCCCCGCCCACTGAAGTTGTTGGGAGTGTCCAGTGCAGAAATGTTGGAGGAAGTAAAAGCACAATCAGCTGGATGTTGAGGACGACTGTGCAGCAGAGAGGCTGCTGAGTCTTTTCATTCTACTGCAGTGGAAGAACATTGTTCGTCTGTTTGGCTTCAACCACGAAGACTAAGACATGTTGCTTCACCTCTTTTTCTTTTTCTCTCACTTCCTGGGTGAGTTTTACAACTAATCTCTGTCTCACTGAACCTGTGGAATGATCCAAATCTTTCTTCTACATATCATGACAGGAGGTTTATTTACTCTGTAGAAAAATCATCAGGTGTAGAAGAAAAGTCAAGAACCTGTTGAGTCTCTTGATGTTTGATTCTCTTCACACTCACTGACATGAATAATACTCATCTTGCAGCCATGGGTTCCATGCTCAGTATAACGCCAGGAAGTACTGAAGAAGTAGTTTCAGAGGGAAGTAACATCAACCTGACCTGTAAATATGACGGAACCATCAACAACATCCAGTGGTACCGACAACACCAGAGATCCAGACCAGAGTTCCTGCTCCTGATCTCAGAGGAAGGATCGATTCATCCAACTCTGTCTGATTTCTCTGCTCACATTGACAAAACAAAGAAACATGTCACACTGCAGATCTCCTCTGCTGCAGTGACAGACTCTGCTGTGTACTACTGTGCTCTGAGGCCCACAGTGACAGGAAACTACACAACTCTGTAGAAAAACCTTTAGAGCAAAGACAACACATCAGAGGAGACGGAGAGATTCAGGGAGGAGCTGAGCTGTGACTGAACTATAGAAGAGAGAGGAGCTTCCATATTCAGCACAGTTCAATATACAAACCCTCAACATCACCTTTATTCAACATGCTCTCACTGCATCTTGGTCACTTTTCTCTGCTGCTTCTTTCAATCCTAACAGGTTTGTTAGATCATGTAGAAAAAGGAGATCAAGTCAAATCTTTCCTGAATATAAATGAAGTTTGGAAACATTTCCATGTTATAACTGAGTTTTCTGTTTCTTTAGGTGTCAGCTGTGACGAACTGACTCCAGACAAGACTGAAGAGTTCAGTGGAGAAGGCAGCACTGTTACTCTGTCCTATAATTACCCCAAACTGACAATAGGAAATTATTTCTTCTGGTATCGACAGTATCCAGGAAAACCACCAGAGTTCCTCTTCTCACACTCTGCTTCAGAACAAGAAGGAGCTGCTCCAACACCTGGACTGAGGTTTAAAGTGGAGCAGAAGAAAATCCAGATGATCATCTCCTCTGCTGCAGTGACAGACTCTGCTGTGTACTACTGTGCTGTGCAGCCCACAGTGACAGGAAACTACACAACTCTGTACAAAAACCTTTAGAGCAAAGACAACACAACACATCATCCACTAGAGGGAGTCAGACAACACCAGTTGTGAGAATGAGGTATTTTTAAGATATGATTTCTTTCATTCTTAAGTTTGTAAAATCAAATTGTCTGTTGGTCTCTTATGGTTTCTTGTGGTGCACCACAGGGTTCAGTCCTGGGTCCTCTCATTTGTGTATTTTCTTGTTGAATCTGGATCTTTATAACTCCTGAAGACAACATGAAGTTTGATTTCTTTTCTGAAAAGTTTATTATAAATGACAAGTCCAGTATTTATGGCAGAAGATAGTTTGAAGACAAACACCAAAGTCCACATCATCCACTAGAGGGAGTCACTCACTGTTAAACCTCAGTGTTTCTCATGATCCAGTCCAGATTCTTTGTTGTGATGATTAAACAGACGAATGACTCAGCAGATTATTTTCTGTATAAAACAACAGAGGATCTCAAAGATGATGAGATGCTGTGTCATGTTCACTGTGTGATGTTGTTTTATACACGAGGCATCGACCGATATTGTCCCGTCTCTTCACGGCTGTTTGATCTTTAAAGTTGAAACTGGTTCAAAACCACAATTGGACAAATAACAAGACGTATAATACTGAACTCTACTGTTTCGGTTTCATCGGTTTCCCTGAAGCTCGAGTCGTCTCCACGTACGAATGGTTTTCACTGCAGTAACAGGTGATTAGCTGGCCCCGCCCACTGTTTACCCTGATGTTTCATTTATACGACACAAATCTGATTGTTATCACGTTTTTTGGAGATTATTCACAATAGTCATTGAAAAAGTTCTGACGTGAAACAGAGATGAAATTGATTTCATCCCTCACACCCAGCACCTCCCAACACCCCCCACACTGACCACTGTAACAGATGCCTTCATAAACTTCAATTAGTCCAGAACCCCCCCCCCATTAATCACATCACTCGTGTCCTTCAGCAGCTTCACTGGCTCCAGGTCAGATACCACATTGTCTTTAAGACTCTTCACCTTTCAGAGCGTCCACAGTCTCGCTCCACCACACCTTTCTGAACTGACCACCTGAGGATTTGGGTGGTCCAGGAAGAGGATTAGTCCCGGCAGGCAACCCTGGTCCTGGACGATGGCCCTGCGGTTCGTGGGGTCTGCGGCCAGGTCCTTCAGCTGGTTGACCACAGCCAGGGCGTCTGGCTCCACACTCATGTTTGACGTTCACTCTCCCATACAAGAACCAGCTGAGGAAGACAGCGACAAACATCGACTCAAACACTGGAACACATACTGTGTCGTCTGACGGAACGCCCACCACAGCTCTGGTTTCCTGTCAGCTCTCCACCATCCAACACCAACCCTGTCTCCATACAGAGAAACCCAACAAATTCAAATTTTAAAAAGTGTTTCTGTGGTTTCTGAGACGTTCAAGGTCTCCGACCATTTAAATACAATTCAGAAATAAGACGTAAACAGGAAGTAGAGTGTCTCCTCTGCAGTTGGTTGCTTAGCAACAGAAGCTCCTCTGAAGGAGGAGCAGTGATGGTGAAGAGTCAGAGCAGAGATTTCTTTTCTCGGAGCGACGACGAGGTGGAACTGTTCCTGACAGGAAGTGTTAGCGACGCTTTGTGTTCACCGCTGGTAGTCGAGTCATGTGACCGATGAGAACCAATCACAAGAGAACGTGGGCGTCATCGTTTCCTAAAGTCTCAGTTTGCGTTCAGACTAAAACACAAACCAGAGTTTCAAACTGAAACCAGATCAGTTCACACGAATCACGAGGCTGCAGAACTCTGCCAGGCGTAACCATAGCAACAGTGATGTGATGTAGCCTCAGCCAGTGTGAACAGGAGAGATCAGAACACACCTCTTCTCTACGTCCTGTCACGTGTCAGGAGACCAACACTGGAGTGAGATCTTCGATCTGACTGCAGACTTAGAAGATGCCTGACGGTGTTTGAAGTATTGACTTGTCCTCTTGTCCTCTTGTCCTCTGTCCCACCTGTTCACAGCAGAACTGAATCAGTGACGTGCAGACCAGGGTCCACAGCAGCTTTCTAACAGCAGCTTCTACATTTGACATCACTGAGAGAAATACTGATGAGAGCACGAGACTCCAGCCGAGGAACCGGACACTTGTGCTGCGGGTGCCGGTGCATGCTGGTGTCTCTGGGGGGGGAGGGTTAGTCACCCGTCACTGCGGCCCTCAGGTGGTGGATTTCGGGTCAGAACAGGTCCAAGAGCCCCGACCTCTGAAGAATGCTAAAGCTAAAGCTAACAGCGCTCACCTCTTGACTGTCACCGGCACCGAGCCGCGGCTAACGTCAGCGGCTAGCTGTCCGGTTAGCTTCCGCTCCGTGAAGCAGCGGTGACCGTTAACGGTTTGTAGCAGCAGCTGGAGGCGGAACGAGCCGATTCCCCGGTTTGTTCAATCACGTTAACGATGTTTCCACCGACTGAACACGAACAGACGACTTCCGGCTGGGCAGCGACCTAACAACAGAGCCTGTGATTGGACCAATTATAGTCATGTGACCGTGCTGACCAATGAGCTGCACTGTTCTAACAGTCAAAGGACCCACGCCCCGTATATATATATATATATATATATATATAAATATATATATAATATATCTAAATGAATCGATCATTTGAAAAAGAATATAGTACGTGGTAGGAGAGGTGTACCTGTAGTACAGTATATTCAGCTGTGTGGCTCCTCCCACTGACTGCAGAAGAAGCTGATTGGTGGAAACTATCTGATTCCAGCTGTGAACATCAGCCTGAACCCACTCGCTGCTCATTCACACTGAACCATCACAGTTTCACTGTCAACATGGAAACACTGGCTGCACTCTTGTTCTTCTCAACTCTTGTAGGTTCGTATGATTCAGGAAAGAAAACCTGAAACAGGAAGACATTATGTTTGGATGATTCTGTAGCTGCTGTTAAAGATCTCAACGTTTCCACATCACACATCCAGCTGATGAAGATGTCTCCACTTCACCACTAATAACTGTTGAATCTGCCGTTAACAGGATTGTTGGTTTCCATTTTCTTTCCAACCATGGACATGAGTCTGAATATATCGTTTCCATCACTAGGTCAGAGCTTGGAAGATGATATTACTGCCAACAGCCCTGAGGTGTTTTCAGCATCGGGCCGTCCTGTTACTGTGTCCTGTGAATATTCTGTTAAAGCTCAAAATCTCCAGTGGTACCGACAGGATCCAGGATCAGCTCCTCACTTTCTTCTCCTGATCACTGATACAAAAGAGCCTCAAGTGGTCAGAGCGACTCCTCCACACCCTCGACTGACAGCTGAACTGAACCAGGAGAGAAATGGAGTCACACTGCAGATCTCCTCTGCTGCAGTGACAGACTCTGCTGTGTACTACTGTGCTGTGAAGCCCACAGTGACAGGAAACTACACAACTCTGTACAAAAACCTTTAGAGCAAAGACAACACAACACATCATCCACTAGAGGGAGTCACTCACTGTTAAACCTCAGTGGTCTGTGATGATGTTTGTTTCACAATAAAACTAATTTGGACAATCATCAGGTTTTGTAGGATACTTCTTAAATGTGTGGTGTACCACAGGGTTCAATGCTGGGTCCTCTCATCTTCACTTTACATGTTGAGTTTGGATCATTGTTTTTCAAACATACATCAATTTCATCGTTTTCTTTTCCAATATTTATTGTACAATCCCTCTGAGGTCCAGTGATTATGACAGAAGGTTTGTCACATGTGAAGTTTCCGTCTCAAAGACCTTCAAACTTTTGTGTGAGTCTAGAACTTGGATCCTTTGACTCGTCACTAACTGTCTTTAAACCAGGTGAAATCAAATCTACACTGTTGGTTGATGTGAAGCAGAAAACTGACACTGAGCTTTTCTTTCTTTCTCACAAGAATAAAGTTGAACACTGATGGAAAAGTGTCGTCTCTACTTGAGGAGTTTAAAATGGCTTCTTGTTGTGTTGGCAAACTCTTTAAAGTGATGGACGCTTTCAATCATCTCAGCTACTTCCTGTCACTCCTGTTATAACGACCAATCACTAACAGGATAAAGACCGGCCCCGCCCACTGAAGTTGTTGGGAGTGTCCAGTGCAGAAATGTTGGAGGAAGTAAAAGCACAATCAGCTGGATGTTGAGGACGACTGTGCAGCAGAGAGGCTGCTGAGTCTTTTCATTCTACTGCAGTGGAAGAACATTGTTCGTCTGTTTGGCTTCAACCACGAAGACTAAGACATGTTGCTTCACCTCTTTTTCTTTTTCTCTCACTTCCTGGGTGAGTTTTACAACTAATCTCTGTCTCACTGAACCTGTGGAATGATCCAAATCTTTCTTCTACATATCATGACAGGAGGTTTATTTACTCTGTAGAAAAATCATCAGGTGTAGAAGAAAAGTCAAGAACCTGTTGAGTCTCTTGATGTTTGATTCTCTTCACACTCACTGACATGAATAATACTCATCTTGCAGCCATGGGTTCCATGCTCAGTATAACGCCAGGAAGTACTGAAGAAGTAGTTTCAGAGGGAAGTAACATCAACCTGACCTGTAAATATGACGGATCCATCTACAACATCCAGTGGTACCGACAACACCAGAGATCCAGACCAGAGTTCCTGCTCTGGATCACAGAGGAAGGATCGATTCATCCAACTCTGTCTGATTTCTCTGCTCACATTGACAAAACAAAGAAACATGTCACACTGCAGATCTCCTCTGCTGCAGTGACAGACTCTGCTGTGTACTACTGTGCTCTGAGGCCCACAGTGACAGGAAACTACACAACTCTGTAGAAAAACCTTTAGAGCAAAGACAACACATCAGAGGAGACGGAGAGATTCAGGGAGGAGCTGAGCTGTGACTGAACTATAGAAGAGAGAGGAGCTTCCATATTCAGCACAGTTCAATATACAAACCCTCAACATCACCTTTATTCAACATGCTCTCACTGCATCTTGGTCACTTTTCTCTGCTGCTTCTTTCAATCCTAACAGGTTTGTTAGATCATGTAGAAAAATGAGATCAAGTCAAATCTTTCCTGATTATAAATGAAGTTTGGAAACGTTTCCATGTTATAACTGAGTTTTCTGTTTCTTTAGGTGTCAGCTGTGACGAACTGACTCCAGACAAGACTGAAGAGTTCAGTGGAGAAGGCAGCACTGTTACTCTGTCCTACAAGTTCTCCAGGACAATAAAGAGTAATGATTATTTCTTCTGGTATCGACAGTATCCAGGAAAACCACCAGAGTTCCTCTTCTCACACTCTTCTTCAGAACAAGAAGGAGCTGCTCCAACACCTGGACTGAGGTTTAAAGTGGAGCAGAAGAAAATCCAGATGATCATCTCCTCTGCTGCAGTGACAGACTCTGCTGTGTACTACTGTGCTGTGAAGCCCACAGTGACAGGAAACTACACAACTCTGTACAAAAACATCAGCTGCCAGAAGCCTCCTCTCCTCACTGCTCACCTCAGCTTCTTGCCTCCACTAGAGGGCGACACTACTCAGTAGGCGTGAGTAATAACTGCTGCTGTGAGGACAACAACTGTCAGACTGAAGGTTGAACCTCAGCACGTTTCTCTTGTTGATTTAAACCTGGTTGTGGAGATGGAACATCGGCTCTGGATGATTCTTGCTGCTCTGGTCTTTAGTAAGATAGAAAACACAACGTGATTCCTCGTAAAGCAGTTGAACATGTTACTGAGCTGGTGTCAGTCAGAAATCCTCTTTATTGATGTGTCTCTTCCTCTACATGTTGTGTTCTTCCTCAGAGTGTGATGGAGACGACAGAGTGATGCAGCCGACCGGAGGCGTCACTGCTGCTGAAGGAGAGACGCTCACACTTGGTTGTACTTTTCAGACCAGTGACCCAACTCCAGCTCTGTTCTGGTACAAACAACTAGTCAACGATTCCCCAAAGTTCCTCCTGCGACGCTCCTCAATAGAAGCAGTCGATCCAGCAGAAAGACAGAGGGACAGAAGAATAGATGCTGCTGTCAACAAGACATCAGTTCCTCTGAAGATCCAGAAGCTGCAGCTGTCAGACTCTGCTGTGTACTACTGTGCTCTGAGGCCCACAGTGACAGGAAACTACACAACTCTGTAGAAAAACCTTTAGAGCAAAGACAACACATCAGAGGAGACGGAGAGATTCAGGGAGGAGCTGAGCTGTGACTGAACTATAGAAGAGAGAGGAGCTTCCATATTCAGCACAGTTCAATATACAAACCCTCAACATCACCTTTATTCAACATGCTCTCACTGCATCTTGGTCACTTTTCTCTGCTGCTTCTTTCAATCCTAACAGGTTTGTTAGATCATGTAGAAAAATGAGATCAAGTCAAATCTTTCCTGAATATAAATGAAGTTTGGAAACGTTTCCATGTTATAACTGAGTTTTCTGTTTCTTTAGGTGTCAGCTGTGACGAACTGACTCCAGACAAGACTGAAGAGTTCAGTGGAGAAGGCAGCACTGTTACTCTGTCCTACAAGTTCTCCAGGACAATAAAGAGTGATGATCATTTCTTCTGGTATCGACAGTATCCAGGAAAACCACCAGAGTTCCTCCTGTACATCTCAGGGTCGAACGCGACAAGAAAGTCAGATTCTCTCATATCAGAAACAAGGTTCTCCACTCGACTGTCTGGAGATAATGTCAGACTGCAGATCTCCTCTGCTGCAGTGACAGACTCTGCTGTGTACTACTGTGCTGTGAGGCCCACAGTGACAGGAAACTACACAACTCTGTACAAAAACCTTTAGAGCAAAGACAACACAACACATCATCCACTAGAGGGAGTCACTCACTGTTAAACCTCAGTGGTCTGTGATGATGTTTGTTTCACAATAAAACTAATTTGGACAATCATCAGGTTTTGTAGGATACTTCTTAAATGTGTGGTGTACCACAGGGTTCAATGCTGGGTCCTCTCATCTTCACTTTACATGTTGAGTTTGGATCATTGTTTTTCAAACATACATCAATTTCATCCTTTTCTTTTCCAATATTTATTGTACAATCCCTCTGAGGTCCAGTGATTATGACAGAAGGTTTGTCACATGTGAAGTTTCCGTCTCAAAGACCTTCAAACTTTTGTGTGAGTCTAGAACTTGGATCCTTTGACTCGTCACTAACTGTCTTTAAACCAGGTGAAATCAAATCTACACTGTTGGTTGATGTGAAGCAGAAAACTGACACTGAGCTTTTCTTTCTTTCTCACAAGAATAAAGTTGAACACTGATGGAAAAGTGTCGTCTCTACTTGAGGAGTTTAAAATGGCTTCTTGTTGTGTTGGCAAACTCTTTAAAGTGATGGACGCTTTCAATCAGGGGTCTCAAACTCGCGGCCCTCTGGACGATATTTTGTGGCCCCCTACTTCACATCAAAGTTTAGTGCGGGCCGTGCGTTTTTCTCAAACGCACCTTTTTGTCGAGTCGTTGCGCGGGCTGTGCTTGCCCCGACAGCTTCCGGTGGCGTTTGTTGTCAAGTTAGCCAAAGCGAATTAGCAGCGTTAGTCACTTGATTGAAACGTGATTCCGCAGTGACACCAAGTGGAAGGAAAATATATCCTGTCAGCACTGGTGTAGTCCAGGGTATACGGGGGTATACGACGTATACCCGCTTATTTTTCAGTAAGCGTTGCGTATACCCACTTCTAAATCCCCCTGATGCGCACCATCCAGGAGCATCTGCAGCCAAATGACCCATTTCTTTCCTGGGATGGTGAAGCCATGACCCACTCTGCCTCTCATGTGTTTCTTTAACTCGCTCACTATCACACACACGAGATACATATAGAATCTATATGTCATTCACGCCCCAACCTGCTGACAACCGGCCAATGGGGACCCAGCCATGCCATCCCACCCCTACCATTGGTCCAAACGGCCATGTGCCCACCTGTGACACGTTCAATGATGTGGGAAAACACAGTGCTTCAGCAACAACGACACTTAACAGCTGAGCACAACACAATCACAGATAACAGTGACAGAGTATATCACTGTTCATGTGTTGTAAATGCATTTTTTCATTGTTCACTAAGTATTGTTCTTTAGTTACATATTGTTTTGTTGAATAATTTGAATGGTGATGTTCAATCATCATATGATATTTATATATATATCTAATGAGTTATGCTAAAATAGTGTTTATTTATGACAGTGCACTTTTGAGTTTATCTGATTGGTTTTGATGTGTGGAAGAGAATGATTTGCATTTTCTTTATCTAAGGTGAAATATGAACAAGGATGCGTTGTCAAATTCAGATCTGAAGTATTTTATTTAAATAAATGTTCAAGAAATAACTGAAACACCATGTTAGCCTCATCTATATTTTACATGCATGCAGGCTGCCTGTGTGACCAGTAATACCTACAAACTGCTCCTGATCAAGTCATGTCCATTTTATAATAGTGGCACACTCTGGCCCGGGCTATCTGCTGCAAATCAGCTGTTCAAAGAGACAGTTTACAGAAGAAACTACTGACTCTCCAAGTGAGAGAATAGGTGTCAGTAGTTCACTCAAAATGCATCGTTGTCTCTCACTCGTCTGTGGACCAGTATTGGTTTAGTAATTCCATAATCCTTCCTCCCTGAGATCGAGCAGCAGAAATTATGTGACAATGAGCAAATACTACTGATGGATTATGGGTAAACTAAATAGAGTCGTCTTACGTGTCACTGTTTCTCAAACAGGGCATTTTTCTGGGCTGGGTTAAAAAAGGGCAAACATTGAGAGTATACCCACTTCTCCAGGGACCACTACACCACTGCCTGTCACCCAGCCCCAGTCATGTCTTTCTCAAAACCTGCCGTGAAGAGAAAGGTTGGCGACGAGCACAGACAATTTCAGGAAAAGTGGGAGAAGGAATATTTTTTTGTTGAGCACAGGGGCACCCCGACGTGTCTCATATGCACAGAGAAAGTTGCGGTGCACAAGGACTACAACATCAGACGTCATTACTCAACGAGACATGCTGAGGAGTTTGCCAAATACCAGGGAGCTGAGAGAGAGAACCGGGTCTCCAGTCTTAAAACGTGTCTACTGAGGCGACAAGAGTTTTTGTGGAGTACTTGATGCGGCCCAGCCTCACCGAGACTCTACCTCCAGCGGCCCCCAGGTAAATTGAGTTTGAGACCCCTGCTTTCAATCATCTCAGCTACTTCCTGTCACTCCTGTTATAACGACCAATCACTAACAGGATAAAGACCGGCCCCGCCCACTGAAGTTGTTGGGAGTGTCCAGTGCAGAAATGTTGGAGGAAGTAAAAGCACAATCAGCTGGATGTTGAGGACGACTGTGCAGCAGAGAGGCTGCTGAGTCTTTTCATTCTACTGCAGTGGAAGAACATTGTTCGTCTGTTTGGCTTCAACCACGAAGACTAAGACATGTTGCTTCACCTCTTTTTCTTTTTCTCTCACTTCCTGGGTGAGTTTTACAACTAATCTCTGTCTCACTGAACCTGTGGAATGATCCAAATCTTTCTTCTACATATCATGACAGGAGGTTTATTTACTCTGTAGAAAAATCATCAGGTGTAGAAGAAAAGTCAAGAACCTGTTGAGTCTCTTGATGTTTGATTCTCTTCACACTCACTGACATGAATAATACTCATCTTGCAGCCATGGGTTCCATGCTCAGTATAACGCCAGGAAGTACTGAAGAAGTAGTTTCAGAGGGAAGTAACATCAACCTGACCTGTAAATATGACGGAACCATCAACAACATCCAGTGGTACCGACAACACCAGAGATCCAGACCAGAGTTCCTGCTCTGGATCACAGAGGAAGGATTGATTCATCCAACTCTGTCTGATTTCTCTGCTCACATTGACAAAACAAAGAAACATGTCACACTGCAGATCTCCTCTGCTGCAGTGACAGACTCTGCTGTGTACTACTGTGCTCTGAGGCCCACAGTGACAGGAAACTACACAACTCTGTACAAAAACCTTTAAAGCAAAGACAACACAACACATCATCCACTAGAGGGAGTCAGACAACACCAGTTGTGACAATGAGGTATTTTTAAGATATGATTTCTTTCATTCTTAAGTTTGTAAAATCAAATTGTCTGTTGGTCTCTTATGGTTTCTTGTGGTGCACCACAGGGTTCAGTCCTGGGTCCTCTCATTTGTGTATTTTCTTGTTGAATCTGGATCTTTATAACTCCTGAAGACAACATGAAGTTTGATTTCTTTTCTGAAAAGTTTATTATAAATGACAAGTCCAGTATTTATGGCAGAAGACAGTTTGAAGACAAACACCAAAGTCCACATCATCCACTAGAGGGAGTCACACACTGCACAACCTCAGTGTTTCTCATGATCCAGTCCAGATTCTTTGTTGTGATGATTAAACAGACGAATGACTCAGCAGATTATTTTCTGTATAAAACAACAGAGGATCTCAAAGATGATGAGATGCTGTGTCATGTTCACTGTGTGATGTTGTTTTATACACGAGGCATCGACCGATATTGTCCCGTCTCTTCACGGCTGTTTGATCTTTAAAGTTGAAACTGGTTCAAAACCACAATTGGACAAATGACAAGACGTATAATACTGAACTCTACTGTTTCGGTTTCATCGGTTTCCCTGAAGCTCGAGTCGTCTCCACGTACGAATGGTTTTCACTGCAGTAACAGGTGATTAGCTGGCCCCGCCCACTGAAGTTGTTGGGAGTGTCCAGTGCAGAAATGTTGGAGGAAGTAAAAGCACAATCAGCTGGATGTTGAGGACGACTGTGCAGCAGAGAGGCTGCTGAGTCTTTTCATTCTACTGCAGTGGAAGAACATTGTTCGTCTGTTTGGCTTCAACCACGAAGACTAAGACATGTTGCTTCACCTCTTTTTCTTTTTCTCTCACTTCCTGGGTGAGTTTTACAACTAATCTCTGTCTCACTGAACCTGTGGAATGATCCAAATCTTTCTTCTACATATCATGACAGGAGGTTTATTTACTCTGTAGAAAAATCATCAGGTGTAGAAGAAAAGTCAAGAACCTGTTGAGTCTCTTGATGTTTGATTCTCTTCACACTCACTGACATGAATAATACTCATCTTGCAGCCATGGGTTCCATGCTCAGTATAACGCCAGGAAGTACTGAAGAAGTAGTTTCAGAGGGAAGTAACATCAACCTGACCTGTAAATATGACGGATCCATCAGCAACATCCAGTGGTACCGACAACACCAGAGATCCAGACCAGAGTTCCTGCTCTGGATCACAGAGGAAGGATCGATTCATCCAACTCTGTCTGATTTCTCTGCTCACATTGACAAAACAAAGAAACATGTCACACTGCAGATCTCCTCTGCTGCAGTGACAGACTCTGCTGTGTACTACTGTGCTCTGAGGCCCACAGTGACAGGAAACTACACAACTCTGTAGAAAAACCTTTAGAGCAAAGACAACACATCAGAGGAGACGGAGAGATTCAGGGAGGAGCTGAGCTGTGACTGAACTATAGAAGAGAGAGGAGCTTCCATATTCAGCACAGTTCAATATACAAACCCTCAACATCACCTTTATTCAACATGCTCTCACTGCATCTTGGTCACTTTTCTCTGCTGCTTCTTTCAATCCTAACAGGTTTGTTAGATCATGTAGAAAAATGAGATCAAGTCAAATCTTTCCTGAATATAAATGAAGTTTGGAAACGTTTCCATGTTATAACTGAGTTTTCTGTTTCTTTAGGTGTCAGCTGTGACGAACTGACTCCAGACAAGACTGAAGAGTTCAGTGGAGAAGGCAGCACTGTTACTCTGTCCTATAATTACCCCAAACTGACAATAGGAGATTATTTCTTCTGGTATCGACAGTATCCAGGAAAACCACCAGAGTTCCTCTTCTTACACTCTTCTTCAGAACAAGAAGGAGCTGCTCCAACACCTGGACTGAGGTTTAAAGTGGAGCAGAAGAAAATCCAGATGATCATCTCCTCTGCTGCAGTGACAGACTCTGCTGTGTACTACTGTGCTGTGAGGCCCACAGTGACAGGAAACTACACAACTCTGTACAAAAACATCAGCTGCCAGAAGCCTCCTCTCCTCACTGCTCACCTCAGCTTCTTGCCTCCACTAGAGGGCGACACTACTCAGTAGGCGTGAGTAATAACTGCTGCTGTGAGGACAACAACTGTCAGACTGAAGGTTGAACCTCAGCACGTTTCTCTTGTTGATTTAAACCTGGTTGTGGAGATGGAACATCGGCTCTGGATGATTCTTGCTGCTCTGGTCTTTAGTAAGATAGAAAACACAACGTGATTCCTCGTAAAGCAGTTGAACATGTTACTGAGCTGGTGTCAGTCAGAAATCCTCTTTATTGATGTGTCTCTTCCTCTACATGTTGTGTTCTTCCTCAGAGTGTGATGGAGACGACAGAGTGATGCAGCCGACCGGAGGCGTCACTGCTGCTGAAGGAGAGACGCTCACACTTGGTTGTACTTTTCAGACCAGTGACCCAACTCCAGCTCTGTTCTGGTACAAACAACTAGTCAACGATTCCCCAAAGTTCCTCCTGCGACGCTCCTCAATAGAAGCAGTCGATCCAGCAGAAAGACAGAGGGACAGAAGAATAGATGCTGCTGTCAACAAGACATCAGTTCCTCTGAAGATCCAGAAGCTGCAGCTGTCAGACTCTGCTGTGTACTACTGTGCTCTGAGGCCCACAGTGACAGGAAACTACACAACTCTGTAGAAAAACCTTTAGAGCAAAGACAACACATCAGAGGAGACGGAGAGATTCAGGGAGGAGCTGAGCTGTGACTGAACTATAGAAGAGAGAGGAGCTTCCATATTCAGCACAGTTCAATATACAAACCCTCAACATCACCTTTATTCAACATGCTCTCACTGCATCTTGGTCACTTTTCTCTGCTGCTTCTTTCAATCCTAACAGGTTTGTTAGATCATGTAGAAAAATGAGATCAAGTCAAATCTTTCCTGAATATAAATGAAGTTTGGAAACGTTTCCATGTTATAACTGAGTTTTCTGTTTCTTTAGGTGTCAGCTGTGACGAACTGACTCCAGACAAGACTGAAGAGTTCAGTGGAGAAGGCAGCACTGTTACTCTGTCCTACAAGTTCTCCAGGACAATAAAGAGTGATGATCATTTCTTCTGGTATCGACAGTATCCAGGAAAACCACCAGAGTTCCTCCTGTACATCTCAGGGTCGAACGCGACAAGAAAGTCAGATTCTCTCATATCAGAAACAAGGTTCTCCACTCGACTGTCTGGAGATAATGTCAGACTGCAGATCTCCTCTGCTGCAGTGACAGACTCTGCTGTGTACTACTGTGCTGTGAGGCCCACAGTGACAGGAAACTACACAACTCTGTACAAAAACCTTTAGAGCAAAGACAACACAACACATCATCCACTAGAGGGAGTCACTCACTGTTAAACCTCAGTGGTCTGTGATGATGTTTGTTTCACAATAAAACTAATTTGGACAATCATCAGGTTTTGTAGGATACTTCTTAAATGTGTGGTGTACCACAGGGTTCAATGCTGGGTCCTCTCATCTTCACTTTACATGTTGAGTTTGGATCATTGTTTTTCAAACATACATCAATTTCATCCTTTTCTTTTCCAATATTTATTGTACAATCCCTCTGAGGTCCAGTGATTATGACAGAAGGTTTGTCACATGTGAAGTTTCGGTCTCAAAGACCTTCAAACTTTTGTGTGAGTCTAGAACTTGGATCCTTTGACTCGTCACTAACTGTCTTTAAACCAGGTGAAATCAAATCTACACTGTTGGTTGATGTGAAGCAGAAAACTGACACTGAGCTTTTCTTTCTTTCTCACAAGAATAAAGTTGAACACTGATGGAAAAGTGTCGTCTCTACTTGAGGAGTTTAAAATGGCTTCTTGTTGTGTTGGCAAACTCTTTAAAGTGATGGACTCTTTCAATCAGGGGTCTCAAACTCGCGGCCCGCTGGACGATATTTTGTGGCCCCCTACTTGACATCAAAGTTTAGTGCGGGCCGTGCGTTTTTCTCAAACGCACCTTTTTGTCGAGTCGTTGCGCGGGCTGTGCTTGCCCCGACAGCTTCCGGTGGCGTTTGTTGTCAAGTTAGCCAAAGCGAATTAGCAGCGTTAGTCACTTGATTGAAACGTGATTCCGCAGTGACACCAAGTGGAAGGAAAATATATCCTGTCAGCAGTGGTGTAGTCCAGGGTATACGGGGGTATACGACGTATACCCGCTTATTTTTCAGTAAGCGTTGCGTACACCCACTTCTAAATCCCCCTGATGCGCACCATCCAGGAGCATCTGCAGCCAAATGACCCATTTCTTTCCTGGGATGGTGAAGCCATGACCCACTCTGCCTCTCATGTGTTTCTTTAACTCGCTCACTATCACACACACGAGATACATATAGAATCTATATGTCATTCACGCCCCAACCTGCTGACAACCGGCCAATGGGGACCCAGCCATGCCATCCCACCCCTACCATTGGTCCAAACGGCCATGTGCCCACCTGTGACACGTTCAATGATGTGGGAAAACACAGTGCTTCAGCAACAACGACACTTAACAGCTGAGCACAACACAATCACAGATAACAGTGACAGAGTATATCACTGTTCATGTGTTGTAAATGCATTTTTTCATTGTTCACTAAGTATTGTTCTTTAGTTACATATTGTTTTGTTACATAATTTGAATGGTGATGTTCAATCATCATATGATATTTATATATATATCTAATGAGTTATGCTAAAATAGTGTTTATTTATGACAGTGCACTTTTGAGTTTATCTGATTGGTTTTGATGTGTGGAAGAGAATGATTTGCATTTTCTTTATCTAAGGTGAAATATGAACAAGGATGCGTTGTCAAATTCAGATCTGAAGTATTTTATTTAAATAAATGTTCAAGAAATAACTGAAACACCATGTTAGCCTCATCTATATTTTACATTCATGCAGGCTGCCTGTGTGACCAGTAATACCTACAAACTGCTCCTGATCAAGTCATGTCCATTTTATAATAGTGGCACACTCTGGCCCACGCTATCTGCTGCAAATCAGCTGTTCAAAGAGACAGTTTACAGAAGAAACTACTGACTCTCCAAGTGAGAGAATAGGTGTCAGTAGTTCACTCAAAATGCATCGTTGTCTCTCACTCGTCTGTGGACCAGTATTGGTTTAGTAATTCCATAATCCTTCCTCCCTGAGATCGAGCAGCAGAAATTATGTGACAATGAGCAAATACTACTGATGGATTTTTGGGTAAACTAAATAGAGTAGTCTTACGTGTCACTGTTTCTCAAACAGGGCATTTTTCTGGGCTGCGTTAAAAAAGGGCAAACATTGAGAGTATACCCACTTCTCCAGGGACCACTACACCACTGCCTGTCACCCAGCCCCAGTCATGTCTTTCTCAAAACCTGCCGTGAAGAGAAAGGTTGGCGACGAGCACAGACAATTTCAGGAAAAGTGGGAGAAGGAATATTTTTTTGTTGAGCACAGGGGCACCCCGACGTGTCTCATATGCTCAGAGAAAGTTGCGGTGCACAAGGACTACAACATCAGACGTCATTACTCAACGAGACATGCTGAGGAGTTTGCCAAATACCAGGGAGCTGAGAGAGAGAACCGGGTCTCCAGTCTTAAAACGTGTCTACTGAGGCGACAAGAGTTTTTGTGGAGTACTTGATGCGGCCCAGCCTCACCGAGACTCTACCTCCAGCGGCCCCCAGGTAAATTGAGTTTGAGACCCCTGCTTTCAATCATCTCAGCTACTTCCTGTCACTCCTGTTATAACGACCAATCACTAACAGGATAAAGACCGGCCCCGCCCACTGAAGTTGTTGGGAGTGTCCAGTGCAGAAATGTTGGAGGAAGTAAAAGCACAATCAGCTGGATGTTGAGGACGACTGTGCAGCAGAGAGGCTGCTGAGTCTTTTCATTCTACTGCAGTGGAAGAACATTGTTCGTCTGTTTGGCTTCAACCACGAAGACTAAGACATGTTGCTTCACCTCTTTTTCTTTTTCTCTCACTTCCTGGGTGAGTTTTACAACTAATCTCTGTCTCACTGAACCTGTGGAATGATCCAAATCTTTCTTCTACATATCATGACAGGAGGTTTATTTACTCTGTAGAAAAATCATCAGGTGTAGAAGAAAAGTCAAGAACCTGTTGAGTCTCTTGATGTTTGATTCTCTTCACACTCACTGACATGAATAATACTCATCTTGCAGCCATGGGTTCCATGCTCAGTATAACGCCAGGAAGTACTGAAGAAGTAGTTTCAGAGGGAAGTAACATCAACCTGACCTGTAAATATGACGGATCCATCTACAACATCCAGTGGTACCGACAACACCAGAGATCCAGACCAGAGTTCCTGCTCTGGATCACAGAGGAAGGATCGATTCATCCAACTCTGTCTGATTTCTCTGCTCACATTGACAAAACAAAGAAACATGTCACACTGCAGATCTCCTCTGCTGCAGTGACAGACTCTGCTGTGTACTACTGTGCTCTGAGGCCCACAGTGACAGGAAACTACACAACTCTGTAGAAAAACCTTTAGAGCAAAGACAACACATCAGAGGAGACGGAGAGATTCAGGGAGGAGCTGAGCTGTGACTGAACTATAGAAGAGAGAGGAGCTTCCATATTCAGCACAGTTCAATATACAAACCCTCAACATCACCTTTATTCAACATGCTCTCACTGCATCTTGGTCACTTTTCTCTGCTGCTTCTTTCAATCCTAACAGGTTTGTTAGATCATGTAGAAAAAGGAGATCAAGTCAAATCTTTCCTGAATATAAATGAAGTTTGGAAACGTTTCCATGTTATAACTGAGTTTTCTGTTTCTTTAGGTGTCAGCTGTGACGAACTGACTCCAGACAAGACTGAAGAGTTCAGTGGAGAAGGCAGCACTGTTACTCTGTCCTACAAGTTCTCCAGGACAATAACTAGTAATGATCATTTCTTCTGGTATCGACAGTATCCAGGAAAACCACCAGAGTTCCTCCTGTACATCTCAGGGTCGAACATCACAATAACGTCAGATTCTCTCAAATCAGAAACAAGGTTCTCCACTCGACTGTCTGGAGATAATGTCAGACTGCAGATCTCCTCTGCTGCAGTGACAGACTCTGCTGTGTACTACTGTGCTGTGCAGCCCACAGTGACAGGAAACTACACAACTCTGTACAAAAACCTTGAGAGCAAAGACAACACAACACATCATCCACTAGAGGGAGTCAGACAACACCAGTTGTGACAATGAGGTATTTTTAAGATATGATTTCTTTCATTCTTAAGTTTGTAAAATCAAATTGTCTGTTGGCCTCTTATGGTTTCTTGTGGTGCACCACAGGGTTCAGTCCTGGGTCCTCTCATTTGTGTATTTTCTTGTTGAATCTGGATCTTTATAACTCCTGAAGACAACATGAAGTTTGATTTCTTTTCTGAAAAGTTTATTATAAATGACAAGTCCAGTATTTATGGCAGAAGATAGTTTGAAGACAAACACCAAAGTCCACATCATCCACTAGAGGGAGTCACACACTGCACAACCTCAGTGTTTCTCATGATCCAGTCCAGATTCTTTGTTGTGATGATTAAACAGACGAATGACTCAGCAGATTATTTTCTGTATAAAACAACAGAGGATCTCAAAGATGATGAGATGCTGTGTCATGTTCACTGTGTGATGTTGTTTTATACACGAGGCATCGACCGATATTGTCCCGTCTCTTCACGGCTGTTTGATCTTTAAAGTTGAAACTGGTTCAAAACCACAATTGGACAAATAACAAGACGTATAATACTGAACTCTACTGTTTCGGTTTCATCGGTTTCCCTGAAGCTCGAGTCGTCTCCACGTACGAATGGTTTTCACTGCAGTAACAGGTGATTAGCTGGCCCCGCCCACTGAAGTTGTTGGGAGTGTCCAGTGCAGAAATGTTGGAGGAAGTAAAAGCACAATCAGCTGGATGTTGAGGACGACTGTGCAGCAGAGAGGCTGCTGAGTCTTTTCATTCTACTGCAGTGGAAGAACATTGTTCTTCTGTTTGGCTTCAACCACGAAGACTAAGACATGTTGCTTCACCTCTTTTTCTTTTTCTCTCACTTCCTGGGTGAGTTTTACAACTAATCTCTGTCTCACTGAACCTGTGGAATGATCCAAATCTTTCTTCTACATATCATGACAGGAGGTTTATTTACTCTGTAGAAAAATCATCAGGCGTAGAAGAAAAGTCAAGAACCTGTTGAGTCTCTTGATGTTTGATTCTCTTCACACTCACTGACATGAATAATACTCATCTTGCAGCCATGGGTTCCATGCTCAGTATAACGCCAGGAAGTACTGAAGAAGTAGTTTCAGAGGGAAGTAACATCAACCTGACCTGTAAATATGACGGATCCATCTACAACATCCAGTGGTACCGACAACACCAGAGATCCAGACCAGAGTTCCTGCTCTGGATCACAGAGGAAGGATCGATTCATCCAACTCTGTCTGATTTCTCTGCTCACATTGACAAAACAAAGAAACATGTCACACTGCAGATCTCCTCTGCTGCAGTGACAGACTCTGCTGTGTACTACTGTGCTCTGAGGCCCACAGTGACAGGAAACTACACAACTCTGTAGAAAAACCTTTAGAGCAAAGACAACACATCAGAGGAGACGGAGAGATTCAGGGAGGAGCTGAGCTGTGACTGAACTATAGAAGAGAGAGGAGCTTCCATATTCAGCACAGTTCAATATACAAACCCTCAACATCACCTTTATTCAACATGCTCTCACTGCATCTTGGTCACTTTTCTCTGCTGCTTCTTTCAATCCTAACAGGTTTGTTAGATCATGTAGAAAAATGAGATCAAGTCAAATCTTTCCTGAATATAAATGAAGTTTGGAAACGTTTCCATGTTATAACTGAGTTTTCTGTTTCTTTAGGTGTCAGCTGTGACGAACTGACTCCAGACAAGACTGAAGAGTTCAGTGGAGAAGGCAGCACTGTTACTCTGTCCTACAAGTTCTCCAGGACAATAACTAGTGATGATTATTTCTTCTGGTATCGACAGTATCCAGGAAAACCACCAGAGTTCCTCTTCTCACACTCTGCTTCAGAACAAGAAGGAGCTGCTCCAACACCTGGACTGAGGTTTAAAGTGGAGCAGAAGAAAATCCAGATGATCATCTCCTCTGCTGCAGTGACAGACTCTGCTGTGTACTACTGTGCTGTGCAGCCCACAGTGACAGGAAACTACACAACTCTGTACAAAAACCTTTAGAGCAAAGACAACACAACACATCATCCACTAGAGGGAGTCAGACAACACCAGTTGTGACAATGAGGTATTTTTAAGATATGATTTCTTTCATTCTTAAGTTTGTAAAATCAAATTGTCTGTTGGTCTCTTATGGTTTCTTGTGGTGCACCACAGGGTTCAGTCCTGGTTCCTCTCATTTGTGTATTTTCTTGTTGAATCTGGATCTTTATAACTCCTGAAGACAACATGAAGTTTGATTTCTTTTCTGAAAAGGTTTATATTAAATGACAAGTCCAGTATTTATGGCAGAAGATAGTTTGAAGACAAACACCAAAGTCCACATCATCCACTAGAGGGAGTCACACACTGCACAACCTCAGTGTTTCTCATGATCCAGTCCAGATTCTTTGTTGTGATGATTAAACAGACGAATGACTCAGCAGATTATTTTCTGTATAAAACAACAGAGGATCTCAAAGATGATGAGATGCTGTGTCATGTTCACTGTGTGATGTTGTTTTATACACGAGGCATCGACCGATATTGTCCCGTCTCTTCACGGCTGTTTGATCTTTAAAGTTGAAACTGGTTCAAAACCACAATTGGACAAATAACAAGACGTATAATACTGAACTCTACTGTTTCGGTTTCATCGGTTTCCCTGAAGCTCGAGTCGTCTCCACGTACGAATGGTTTTCACTGCAGTAACAGGTGATTAGCTGGCCCCGCCCACTGTTTACCCTGATGTTTCATTTATACGACACAAATCTGATTGTTATCACGTTTTTTGGAGATTATTCACAATAGTCATTGAAAAAGTTCTGACGTGAAACAGAGATGAAATTGATTTCATCCCTCACACCCAGCACCTCCCAACACCCCCCACACTGACCACTGTAACAGATGCCTTCATAAACTTCAATTAGTCCAGAACCCCCCCCCCATTAATCACATCACTCGTGTCCTTCAGCAGCTTCACTGGCTCCAGGTCAGATACCACATTGTCTTTAAGACTCTTCACCTTTCAGAGCGTCCACAGTCTCGCTCCACCACACCTTTCTGAACTGACCACCTGAGGATTTGGGTGGTCCAGGAAGAGGATTAGTCCCGGCAGGCAACCCTGGTCCTGGACGATGGCCCTGCGGTTCGTGGGGTCTGCGGCCAGGTCCTTCAGCTGGTTGACCACAGCCAGGGCGTCTGGCTCCACACTCATGTTTGACGTTCACTCTCCCATACAAGAACCAGCTGAGGAAGACAGCGACAAACATCGACTCAAACACTGGAACACATACTGTGTCGTCTGACGGAACGCCCACCACAGCTCTGGTTTCCTGTCAGCTCTCCACCATCCAACACCAACCCTGTCTCCATACAGAGAAACCCAACAAATTCAAATTTTAAAAAGTGTTTCTGTGGTTTCTGAGACGTTCAAGGTCTCCGACCATTTAAATACAATTCAGAAATAAGACGTAAACAGGAAGTAGAGTGTCTCCTCTGCAGTTGGTTGCTTAGCAACAGAAGCTCCTCTGAAGGAGGAGCAGTGATGGTGAAGAGTCAGAGCAGAAATTTCTTTTCTCGGAGCGACGACGAGGTGGAACTGTTCCTGACAGGAAGTGTTAGCGACGCTTTGTGTTCACCGCTGGTAGTCGAGTCATGTGACCGATGAGAACCAATCACAAGAGAACGTGGGCGTCATCGTTTCCTAAAGTCTCAGTTTGTGTTCAGACTAAAACACAAACCAGAGTTTCAAACTGAAACCAGATCAGTTCACACGAATCACGAGGCTGCAGAACTCTGCCAGGCGTAACCATAGCAACAGTGATGTGATGTAGCCTCAGCCAGTGTGAACAGGAGAGATCAGAACACACCTCTTCTCTACGTCCTGTCACGTGTCAGGAGACCAACACTGGAGTGAGATCTTCGATCTGACTGCAGACTTAGAAGATGCCTGACGGTGTTTGAAGTATTGACTTGTCCTCTTGTCCTCTTGTCCTCTGTCCCACCTGTTCACAGCAGAACTGAATCAGTGACGTGCAGACCAGGGTCCACAGCAGCTTTCTAACAGCAGCTTCTACATTTGACATCACTGAGAGAAATACTGATGAGAGCACGAGACTCCAGCCGAGGAACCGGACACTTGTGCTGCGGGTGCCGGTGCATGCTGGTGTCTCTGGGGGGGGAGGGTTAGTCACCCGTCACTGCGGCCCTCAGGTGGTGGATTTCGGGTCAGAACAGGTCCAAGAGCCCCGACCTCTGAAGAATGCTAAAGCTAAAGCTAACAGCGCTCACCTCTTGACTGTCACCGGCACCGAGCCGCGGCTAACGTCAGCGGCTAGCTGTGCGGTTAGCTTCCGCTCCGTGAAGCAGCGGTGACCGTTAACGGTTTGTAGCAGCAGCTGGAGGCGGAACGAGCCGATTCCCCGGTTTGTTCAATCACGTTAACGATGTTTCCACCGACTGAACACGAACAGACGACTTCCGGCTGGGCAGCGACCTAACAACAGAGCCTGTGATTGGACCAATTATAGTCATGTGACCGTGCTGACCAATGAGCTGCACTGTTCTAACAGTCAAAGGACCCACGCCCCGTATATATATTTATATATATATTTATTTATATATATATTTATTTATATATATATATATATATATATATATATATATATAAATATATATAATATATCTAAATGAATCGATCATTTGAAAAAGAATATAGTACGTGGTAGGAGAGGTGTACCTGTAGTACAGTATATTCAGCTGTGTGGCTCCTCCCACTGACTGCAGAAGAAGCTGATTGGTGGAAACTATCTGATTCCAGCTGTGAACATCAGCCTGAACCCACTCGCTGCTCATTCACACTGAACCATCACAGTTTCACTGTCAACATGGAAACACTGGCTGCACTCTTGTTCTTCTCAACTCTTGTAGGTTCGTATGATTCAGGAAAGAAAACCTGAAACAGGAAGACATTATGTTTGGATGATTCTGTAGCTGCTGTTAAAGATCTCAACGTTTCCACATCACACATCCAGCTGATGAAGATGTCTCCACTTCACCACTAATAACTGTTGAATCTGCCGTTAACAGGATTGTTGGTTTCCATTTTCTTTCCAACCATGGACATGAGTCTGAATATATCGTTTCCATCACTAGGTCAGAGCTTGGAAGATGATATTACTGCCAACAGCGCTGAGGTGTTTTCAGCATCGGGCCGTCCTGTTACTGTGTCCTGTGAATATTCTGTTAAAGCTCAAAATCTCCAGTGGTACCGACAGGATCCAGGATCAGCTCCTCACTTTCTTCTCCTGATCACTGATACAAAAGAGCCTCAAGTGGTCAGAGCGACTCCTCCACACCCTCGACTGACAGCTGAACTGAACCAGGAGAGAAATGGAGTCACACTGCAGATCTCCTCTGCTGCAGTGACAGACTCTGCTGTGTACTACTGTGCTCTGAGGCCCACAGTGACAGGAAACTACACAACTCTGTACAAAAACCTTTAGAGCAAAGACAACACATCAGAGGAGACGGAGAGATTCAGGGAGGAGCTGAGCTGTGACTGAACTATAGAAGAGAGAGGAGCTTCCATATTCAGCACAGTTCAATATACAAACCCTCAACATCACCTTTATTCAACATGCTCTCACTGCATCTTGGTCACTTTTCTCTGCTGCTTCTTTCAATCCTAACAGGTTTGTTAGATCATGTAGAAAAATGAGAGCAAGTCAAATCTTTCCTGAATATAAATGAAGTTTGGAAACGTTTCCATGTTATAACTGAGTTTTCTGTTTCTTTAGGTGTCAGCTGTGACGAACTGACTCCAGACAAGACTGAAGAGTTCAGTGGAGAAGGCAGCACTGTTACTCTGTCCTATAATTACCCCAAACTGACAATAGGAGATTATTTCTTCTGGTATCGACAGTATCCAGGAAAACCACCAGAGTTCCTCTTCTCACACTCTAATTCAGAACAAGAAGGAGCTGCTCCAACACCTGGACTGAGGTTTAAAGTGGAGCAGAAGAAAATCCAGATGATCATCTCCTCTGCTGCAGTGACAGACTCTGCTGTGTACTACTGTGCTGTGAAGCCCACAGTGACAGGAAACTACACAACTCTGTACAAAAACATCAGCTGCCAGAAGCCTCCTCTCCTCACTGCTCACCTCAGCTTCTTGCCTCCACTAGAGGGCGACATTACTCAGTAGGCGTGAGTAATAACTGCTGCTGTGAGGACAACAACTGTCAGACTGAAGGTTGAACCTCAGCACGTTTCTCTTGTTGATTTAAACCTGGTTGTGGAGATGGAACATCGGCTCTGGATGATTCTTGCTGCTCTGGTCTTTAGTAAGATAGAAAACACAACGTGATTCCTCGTAAAGCAGCTGAACATGTTACTGAGCTGGTGTCAGTCAGAAATCCTCTTTATTGATGTGTCTCTTCCTCTACATGTTGTGTTCTTCCTCAGAGTGTGATGGAGACGACAGAGTGATGCAGCCGACCGGAGGCGTCACTGCTGCTGAAGGAGAGACGCTCACACTTGGTTGTACTTTTCAGACCAGTGACCCAACTCCAACTCTGTTCTGGTACAAACAACTAGTCAACGATTCCCCAAAGTTCCTCCTGCGACGCTCCTCAATAGAAGCAGTCGATCCAGCAGAAAGACAGAGGGACAGAAGAATAGATGCTGCTGTCAACAAGACATCAGTTCCTCTGAAGATCCAGAAGCTGCAGCTGTCAGACTCTGCTGTGTACTACTGTGCTCTGAGGCCCACAGTGACAGGAAACTACACAACTCTGTAGCAAAACCTTTAGAGCAAAGACAACACATCAGAGGAGACGGAGAGATTCAGGGAGGAGCTGAGCTGTGACTGAACTATAGAAGAGAGAGGAGCTTCCATATTCAGCACAGTTCAATATACAAACCCTCAACATCACCTTTATTCAACATGCTCTCACTGCATCTTGGTCACTTTTCTCTGCTGCTTCTTTCAATCCTAACAGGTTTGTTAGATCATGTAGAAAAATGAGATCAAGTCAAATCTTTCCTGAATATAAATGAAGTTTGGAAACGTTTCCATGTTATAACTGAGTTTTCTGTTTCTTTAGGTGTCAGCTGTGACGAACTGACTCCAGACAAGACTGAAGAGTTCAGTGGAGAAGGCAGCACTGTTACTCTGTCCTACAAGTTCTCCAGGACAATAACTAGTGATGATTATTTCTTCTGGTATCGACAGTATCCAGGAAAACCACCAGAGTTCCTCTTCTCACACTCTAATTCAGAACAAGAAGGAGCTGCTCCAACACCTGGACTGAGGTTTAAAGTGGAGCAGAAGAAAATCCAGATGATCATCTCCTCTGCTGCAGTGACAGACTCTGCTGTGTACTACTGTGCTGTGAGGCCCACAGTGACAGGAAACTACACAACTCTGTACAAAAACCTTTAGAGCAAAGACAACACAACACATCATCCACTAGAGGGAGTCACTCACTGTTAAACCTCAGTGGTCTGTGATGATGTTTGTTTCACAATAAAACTAATTTGGACAATCATCAGGTTTTGTAGGATACTTCTTAAATGTGTGGTGTACCACAGGGTTCAATGCTGGGTCCTCTCATCTTCACTTTACATGTTGAGTTTGGATCATTGTTTTTCAAACATACATCAATTTCATCATTTTCTTTTCCAATATTTATTGTACAATCCCTCTGAGGTCCAGTGATTATGACAGAAGGTTTGTCACATGTGAAGTTTCGGTCTCAAAGACCTTCAAACTTTTGTGTGAGTCTAGAACTTGGATCCTTTGACTCGTCACTAACTGTCTTTAAACCAGGTGAAATCAAATCTACACTGTTGGTTGATGTGAAGCAGAAAACTGACACTGAGCTTTTCTTTCTTTCTCACAAGAATAAAGTTGAACACTGATGGAAAAGTGTCGTCTCTACTTGAGGAGTTTAAAATGGCTTCTTGTTGTGTTGGCAAACTCTTTAAAGTGATGGACGCTTTCAATCATCTCAGCTACTTCCTGTCACTCCTGTTATAACGACCAATCACTAACAGGATAAAGACCGGCCCCGCCCACTGAAGTTGTTGGGAGTGTCCAGTGCAGAAATGTTGGAGGAAGTAAAAGCACAATCAGCTGGATGTTGAGGACGACTGTGCAGCAGAGAGGCTGCTGAGTCTTTTCATTCTACTGCAGTGGAAGAACATTGTTCGTCTGTTTGGCTTCAACCACGAAGACTAAGACATGTTGCTTCACCTCTTTTTCTTTTTCTCTCACTTCCTGGGTGAGTTTTACAACTAATCTCTGTCTCACTGAACCTGTGGAATGATCCAAAGCTTTCTTCTACATATCATGACAGGAGGTTTATTTACTCTGTAGAAAAATCATCAGGTGTAGAAGAAAAGTCAAGAACCTGTTGAGTCTCTTGATGTTTGATTCTCTTCACACTCACTGACATGAATAATACTCATCTTGCAGCCATGGGTTCCATGCTCAGTATAACGCCAGGAAGTACTGAAGAAGTAGTTTCAGAGGGAAGTAACATCAACCTGACCTGTAAATATGACGGATCCATCAGCAACATCCAGTGGTACCGACAACACCAGAGATCCAGACCAGAGTTCCTGCTCCTGATCTCAGAGGAAGGATCGATTCATCCAACTCTGTCTGATTTCTCTGCTCACATTGACAAAACAAAGAAACATGTCACACTGCAGATCTCCTCTGCTGCAGTGACAGACTCTGCTGTGTACTACTGTGCTCTGAGGCCCACAGTGACAGGAAACTACACAACTCTGTAGAAAAACCTTTAGAGCAAAGACAACACATCAGAGGAGACGGAGAGATTCAGGGAGGAGCTGAGCTGTGACTGAACTATAGAAGAGAGAGGAGCTTCCATATTCAGCACAGTTCAATATACAAACCCTCAACATCACCTTTATTCAACATGCTCTCACTGCATCTTGGTCACTTTTCTCTGCTGCTTCTTTCAATCCTAACAGGTTTGTTCGATCATGTAGAAAAATGAGATCAAGTCAAATCTTTCCTGAATATAAATGAAGTTTGGAAACGTTTCCATGTTATAACTGAGTTTTCTGTTTCTTTAGGTGTCAGCTGTGACGAACTGACTCCAGACAAGACTGAAGAGTTCAGTGGAGAAGGCAGCACTGTTACTCTGTCCTACAAGTTCTCCAGGACAATAAAGAGTAGTGATTATTTCTTCTGGTATCGACAGTATCCAGGAAAACCACCAGAGTTCCTCTTCTCACACTCTTCTTCAGAACAAGAAGGAGCTGCTCCAACACCTGGACTGAGGTTTAAAGTGGAGCAGAAGAAAATCCAGATGATCATCTCCTCTGCTGCAGTGACAGACTCTGCTGTGTACTACTGTGCTGTGAGGCCCACAGTGACAGGAAACTACACAACTCTGTACAAAAACCTTTAGAGCAAAGACAACACAACACATCATCCACTAGAGGGAGTCACTCACTGTTAAACCTCAGTGGTCTGTGATGATGTTTGTTTCACAATAAAACTAATTTGGACAATCATCAGGTTTTGTAGGATACTTCTTAAATGTGTGGTGTACCACAGGGTTCAATGCTGGGTCCTCTCATCTTCACTTTACATGTTGAGTTTGGATCATTGTTTTTCAAACATACATCAATTTCATCCTTTTCTTTTCCAATATTTATTGTACAATCCCTCTGAGGTCCAGTGATTATGACAGAAGGTTTGTCACATGTGAAGTTTCGGTCTCAAAGACCTTCAAACTTTTGTGTGAGTCTAGAACTTGGATCCTTTGACTCGTCACTAACTGTCTTTAAACCAGGTGAAATCAAATCTACACTGTTGGTTGATGTGAAGCAGAAAACTGACACTGAGCTTTTCTTTCTTTCTCACAAGAATAAAGTTGAACACTGATGGAAAAGTGTCGTCTCTACTTGAGGAGTTTGAAATGGCTTCTTGTTGTGTTGGCAAACTCTTTAAAGTGATGGACTCTTTCAATCAGGGGTCTCAAACTCGCGGCCCTCTGGACGATATTTTGTGGCCCCCTACTTCACATCAAAGTTTAGTGCGGGCCGTGCGTTTTTCTCAAACGCACCTTTTTGTCGAGTCGTTGCGCGGGCTGTGCTTGCCCCGACAGCTTCCGGTGGCGTTTGTTGTCAAGTTAGCCAAAGCGAATTAGCAGCGTTAGTCACTTGATTGAAACGTGATTCCGCAGTGACACCAAGTGGAAGGAAAATATATCCTGTCAGCACTGGTGTAGTCCAGGGTATACGGGGGTATACGACGTATACCCGCTTATTTTTCAGTAAGCGTTGCGTACACCCACTTCTAAATCCCCCTGATGCGCACCATCCAGGAGCATCTGCAGCCAAATGACCCATTTCTTTCCTGGGATGGTGAAGCCATGACCCACTCTGCCTCTCATGTGTTTTTTTAACTCGCTCACTATCACACACACGAGATACATATAGAATCTATATGTCATTCACGCCCCAACCTGCTGACAACCGGCCAATGAGGACCCAGCCATGCCATCCCACCCCTACCATTGGTCCAAACGGCCATGTGCCCACCTGTGACACGTTCAATGATGTGGGAAAACACAGTGCTTCAGCAACAACGACACTTAACAGCTGAGCACAACACAATCACAGATAACAGTGACAGAGTATATCACTGTTCATGTGTTGTAAATGCATTTTTTCATTGTTCACTAAGTATTGTTCTTTAGTTACATATTGTTTTGTTGAATAATTTGAATGGTGATGTTCAATCATCATATGATATTTATATATATATCTAATGAGTTATGCTAAAATAGTGTTTATTTATGACAGTGCACTTTTGAGTTTATCTGATTGGTTTTGATGTGTGGAAGAGAATGATTTGCATTTTCTTTATCTAAGGTGAAATATGAACAAGGATGCGTTGTCAAATTCAGATCTGAAGTATTTTATTTGAATAAATGTTCAAGAAATAACTGAAACACCATGTTAGCCTCATCTATATTTTACATGCATGCAGGCTGCCTGTGTGACCAGTAATACCTACAAACTGCTCCTGATCAAGTCATGTCCATTTTATAATAGTGGCACACTCTGGCCCACGCTATCTGCTGCAAATCAGCTGTTCAAAGAGACAGTTTACAAAAGAAACTACTGACTCTCCAAGTGAGAGAATAGGTGTCAGTAGTTCACTCAAAATGCATCGTTGTCTCTCACTCGTCTGTGGACCAGTATTGGTTTAGTAATTCCATAATCCTTCCTCCCTGAGATCGAGCAGCAGAAATTATGTGACAATGAGCAAATACTACTGATGGATTATGGGTAAACTAAATAGAGTAGTCTTACGTGTCACTGTTTCTCAAACAGGGCATTTTTCTGGGCTGGGTTAAAAAAGGGCAAACAGTGAGAGTATACCCACTTCTCCAGGGACCACTACACCACTGCCTGTCACCCAGCCCCAGTCATGTCTTTCTCAAAACCTGCCGTGAAGAGAAAGGTTGGCGACGAGCACAGACAATTTCAGGAAAAGTGGGAGAAGGAATATTTTTTTGTTGAGCACAGGGGCACCCCGACGTGTCTCATATGCACAGAGAAAGTTGCGGTGCACAAGGACTACAACATCAGACGTCATTACTCAACGAGACATGCTGAGGAGTTTGCCAAATACCAGGGAGCTGAGAGAGAGAACCGGGTCTCCAGTCTTAAAACGTGTCTACTGAGGCGACAAGAGTTTTTGTGGAGTACTTGATGCGGCCCAGCCTCACCGAGACTCTACCTCCAGCGGCCCCCAGGTAAATTGAGTTTGAGACCCCTGCTTTCAATCATCTCAGCTACTTCCTGTCACTCCTGTTATAACGACCAATCACTAACAGGATAAAGACCGGCCCCGCCCACTGAAGTTGTTGGGAGTGTCCAGTGCAGAAATGTTGGAGGAAGTAAAAGCACAATCAGCTGGATGTTGAGGACGACTGTGCAGCAGAGAGGCTGCTGAGTCTTTTCATTCTACTGCAGTGGAAGAACATTGTTCGTCTGTTTGGCTTCAACCACGAAGACTAAGACATGTTGCTTCACCTCTTTTTCTTTTTCTCTCACTTCCTGGGTGAGTTTTACAACTAATCTCTGTCTCACTGAACCTGTGGAATGATCCAAATCTTTCTTCTACATATCATGACAGGAGGTTTATTTACTCTGTAGAAAAATCATCAGGTGTAGAAGAAAAGTCAAGAACCTGTTGAGTCTCTTGATGTTTGATTCTCTTCACACTCACTGACATGAATAATACTCATCTTGCAGCCATGGGTTCCATGCTCAGTATAACGCCAGGAAGTACTGAAGAAGTAGTTTCAGAGGGAAGTAACATCAACCTGACCTGTAAATATGACGGAACCATCAACAACATCCAGTGGTACCGACAACACCAGAGATCCAGACCAGAGTTCCTGCTCCTGATCTCAGAGGAAGGATCGATTCATCCAACTCTGTCTGATTTCTCTGCTCACATTGACAAAACAAAGAAACATGTCACACTGCAGATCTCCTCTGCTGCAGTGACAGACTCTGCTGTGTACTACTGTGCTCTGAGGCCCACAGTGACAGGAAACTACACAACTCTGTAGAAAAACCTTTAGAGCAAAGACAACACATCAGAGGAGACGGAGAGATTCAGGGAGGAGCTGAGCTGTGACTGAACTATAGAAGAGAGAGGAGCTTCCATATTCAGCACAGTTCAATATACAAACCCTCAACATCACCTTTATTCAACATGCTCTCACTGCATCTTGGTCACTTTTCTCTGCTGCTTCTTTCAATCCTAACAGGTTTGTTAGATCATGTAGAAAAAGGAGATCAAGTCAAATCTTTCCTGAATATAAATGAAGTTTGGAAACGTTTCCATGTTATAACTGAGTTTTCTGTTTCTTTAGGTGTCAGCTGTGACGAACTGACTCCAGACAAGACTGAAGAGTTCAGTGGAGAAGGCAGCACTGTTACTCTGTCCTACAAGTTCTCCAGGACAATAACTAGTAGTGATTATTTCTTCTGGTATCGACAGTATCCAGGAAAACCACCAGAGTTCCTCTGGTACATCTCAGGGTCGAACGCGACAAGAAAGTCAGATTCTCTCAAATCAGAAACAAGGTTCTCCACTCGACTGTCTGGAGATAATGTCAGACTGCAGATCTCCTCTGCTGCAGTGACAGACTCTGCTGTGTACTACTGTGCTGTGAAGCCCACAGTGACAGGAAACTACACAACTCTGTACAAAAACCTTTAGAGCAAAGACAACACAACACATCATCCACTAGAGGGAGTCACTCACTGTTAAACCTCAGTGGTCTGTGATGATGTTTGTTTCACAATAAAACTAATTTGGACAATCATCAGGTTTTGTAGGATACTTCTTAAATGTGTGGTGTACCACAGGGTTCAATGCTGGGTCCTCTCATCTTCACTTTACATGTTGAGTTTGGATCATTGTTTTTCAAACATACATCAATTTCATCCTTTTCTTTTCCAATATTTATTGTACAATCCCTCTGAGGTCCAGTGATTATGACAGAAGGTTTGTCACATGTGAAGTTTCGGTCTCAAAGACCTTCAAACTTTTGTGTGAGTCTAGAACTTGGATCCTTTGACTCGTCACTAACTGTCTTTAAACCAGGTGAAATCAAATCTACACTGTTGGTTGATGTGAAGCAGAAAACTGACACTGAGCTTTTCTTTCTTTCTCACAAGAATAAAGTTGAACACTGATGGAAAAGTGTCGTCTCTACTTGAGGAGTTTAAAATGGCTTCTTGTTGTGTTGGCAAACTCTTTAAAGTGATGGACGCTTTCAATCATCTCAGCTACTTCCTGTCACTCCTGTTATAACGACCAATCACTAACAGGATAAAGACCGGCCCCGCCCACTGAAGTTGTTGGGAGTGTCCAGTGCAGAAATGTTGGAGGAAGTAAAAGCACAATCAGCTGGATGTTGAGGACGACTGTGCAGCAGAGAGGCTGCTGAGTCTTTTCATTCTACTGCAGTGGAAGAACATTGTTCGTCTGTTTGGCTTCAACCACGAAGACTAAGACATGTTGCTTCACCTCTTTTTCTTTTTCTCTCACTTCCTGGGTGAGTTTTACAACTAATCTCTGTCTCACTGAACCTGTGGAATAGATGATATTTGGTTGTTTCAATCCCATAATAATCTTTGTCGTGACGTCTCGTGCGATTTCTAGTTTTGGTCTCAGCTCCAGTTGAGCACTTTCTGTAAAAACGTCTTTTGGTGTCAACCTCATGAACAATGTCGGTCTAAAGACTTCACTGTCTCTTCTTTTTCAGGACAAACAGCTGCACAGAAAATCAATCCTGAGAATGGTCTGAAAGACGTCAGTGGAACAGAAGGAGAATCTGTCAAACTCAGATGTGAATATGAAATAACATCAGTTTATGTTTTCCTTTACTGGTACAGACAAGATTCTGACCTTCAGGCTCCTCAGTATCTTCTCCGGAAAGGAGCGAGGTCACAGGGTGGTGAAGATATTCCTGATAAACGATACAAATCCAAAACAAACGGCACATTCACTGAAATCACCATCAACAAACTAACCCTGGCAGACTCTGCTCTGTACTACTGTGCACTACAAGACACACAGTGAAACAAAGTGTAGAAGAGACTGTACAAAAACCTGAGCACACATATCTGCCTCGTCTTCAGAGAGGAGGGAAGTGGGATTCAAACCACCGCTTCATATCAGATGGATTCTGATCATTCCTGTTTCATCAGAGTCGCCGTGGTTACAGCTGCTGATGAAAAACTGTAGGAGGATTCACATGAGCAGCAAATCCACGTCAGTGACAAAGCACCTGGATGAAGCTGGATATTCTAAGTTATTGCACTGGGAAAGTGTTAAACATCGTGAAGTGATTCCTTTTTCACGTCAGTGTTCTTACAGCCCATGGATAGAAGCTGTTCCTCAGTCTATTAGTTCTGCATTTTAATGACCTGAGCCGCTTCCCAGACGGCATCATGTTAAACAGTCCATGAACAGATGGGGGGGTGTTGAGGTTGTTCAGCTTCTCTTTCTGATAACAGATATTAAAGAGTCAAAGTGAATCTACAGCACATGTGAAGGAGGAAACACTGATAGTTCAAATACTGAGCACACAAAGACAAGATGCAGTGGGACAGGAGAGGGACAGGAAAGTGGACGAGGGTCACAGTTGTGAGTCAGAGCTGAACAGGGCTGAGACTCCTCCTTCTCATCTGAGTCCAAACACAGAGATCACAGCTTCTCTCTACTTTCTACTCTCAGTCACTCAACACTGCAGACATGACGCCTCTGTTCGTGTCAGTGCTGCTGGCTGCTCTGTGTCGTGGTATGAACACAACTCTGTGTCTCTGATTTCAGCCCAACACTGACACGACTCTCACTGACGATGTTACAACAAGACAACGTGCTGCGACTGAAGGAGCGGCAGTAACACTTGGCTGTCGATACATCAGCAGCTCAACAAGTGCAACTCTGTACTGAGACAAACAGGAAGGAACCAACAGCCCCAATTCATCCTGAGCCGCTTTAAACTGGAAGAAGGAAACACGGCATACGACTTCAGAGAGAGATTTTCATCCACTCTGAATTCCACCTTAAAATCAGTTCCTCTGCAGATCTCCTCTGCTGCAGTGACACACTGCTGTGTACTACTGTACTACAACACATCATCCACTAGAGGGAGTCACTCACTGTTAAACCTGATGTTTCATTTATACGACACAAATCTGATTGTTATCACGTTTTTTGGAGATTATTCACAATAGTCAGAAAAAGTTCTGACGTGAAACAGAGATGAAATTTATTTAGGTTTTTTTTTCTCTGTGAGAAAATTTGAACAAAGTCAATAAAATTTTGAGTAAAAAGAAAAACATTAAGAATATGGCCTCAGCAAGTAACAACCTACTAACACATTCTTCTAGAATCATGGAATCCAGCATCGCAACTGCACCGTGGATCGTGATCGTAGTGGCGCTGAAGGTGGATCATGAATCCTCACATTTGACTCTGAGGTTTTTACCTTTTATTCTCTTGTTAAAAGTTTTTTCTCACTCTTGTTGACAGTGACGAACAGAAGATGTTGCACCGAGTTGATTAATCGACAGTAGATCACAGCAGTTTGACTGATTAGCTCGTTTTCTGACATGAAATTTGATCTTTCTAGATACGAGGTGCAACAGGGCTCCATCCTAGAACAGTCAGAGTCAAATACTCCTCTTGACACTAAACGTCATCATCTTTTGATAAAACAATGATTTATAGATTTGAGGAGATGAAATGATGATGAGATATAATCCTCTCTTCTCCCGTCTGAACCTGACTGACGTCTCTCAGTGGAAGTCCACACACCACCCGAAGATTTACCTCGACAAGACCAAACTACTTCTCCTTCCAGGGGAAGTCGCTCCCACTGAAGACATGACGAGTACCATTGACAACTCCGTGGTAGCCCCGCCCAGACTGCTCGGAACCGGGGTGTGACACTCGACAGTCGACTCCCCCTTCCTGCCAAGGTTACTGCAACAAGCCGCTCGTGTAGATTCATGCTGCACGACATCAGGAGAGTACGTCCCCTTCTCACTCAGAAGGCGGCACAGGTTCTGGTCCAGGTTCTGGTCTCTGGTCCAGGTTCTGGTCCAGGTTCTGGTCTCTGGTCCAGGCTCTGGTCCAGGTTCTGGTCCAGGTTCTGGTCCTCTCACGTCTGGACTACTGCCCCTCCCTCCTGGCCGGTCTACCCCCTAGAGCTATCTGACCGCTGCAGCTCATCCAGAATGCAGCAGCTCGACTGGTCTTTAACCCAAGTCACTCACACTCCTGCCTTCACTGGTTACCAGCAGCTGCATCCAGTTCACAACACTAGTACTTGTACTGTGAACCTGTCGGTCCAGTCTACATCCAGGACATGGTCAAACCTTACACCCAGCTCGTCCACTCCGAGGAAAAGAAAAGAATCATTTATGTCACAAACATTCCCCCGTTGCAAATGTAACGTGTGATGTGGATGAAGAGCTGTGGCCTGACCCAGCCCAAAGACAGGATGACGCTCAACGAAGCTGATCAACTGTGTAAAGTTCTTTATTGTGACCAATGAACATTTCTCCATGAGCAACAGGCCTCGACCACTGTGTTTTCAAGTATTGTTGTAGTGTTTGATGACAGCTCGGCAGTTTTTCTATTTTGACCAATTCGTCTGACAACATTGTTCGTTTTGAACATGTGAAACTATTCTGAGGCGATGGTGTGGTTCTGCAAAAAGAATCAGAGGTTTTGTGAGAGTAGTTTGAGAAAAGAGTTTTGTGTTCAGAATTCTGAGAAAAGGAGGATTCAAAAAAACGTGTTTTAACAATTGTGAAAAACTGAAATTATTATTTTATTGATGTTTTGATACATTGTTGTTTTTATCTGCCGTGTAACTATCTAACCCTAACCCTCAACAATCATTCGTGTCCCCAAGAAGCCGAGGACCACAGACCTTAACGACTTCAGACCCGTCGCCCTGACCTCTGTGGTTATGAAGTCCTTTGAGCACCTTGTGCTTCACACCTGAAGGACATCACCGACCCCCTCCTGGACCCCTGCAGTTTGCCTACAGAGCCAACAGGTCAGTAGACGATGAGGTCAACTTGGCCCTCCACTACATCCTCCAGCACCTGGACTCCACAGGAACCTACGCCAGGATCCTGTTTGTGGATTTCAACACCATCATCCCAGCTCTGCTCCAGGAGAAGCTCTCCCTGCTGAGTGTGCCTGACTCCACCTGCAGGTGGATCACTGACTTCCTGTCTGACAGGAAGCAGCGTGTGAAGCTGTGTTCTTTCTCCTCTGCTCTTCTCCATGTACACAAACAGCTGCTCCTCCAGCCACCAGTCTGTCAAGTTCTGAAGTTCGTGGACGACACCACTCTCATTGGTCTCATCTCTGATGGTGGAGATGGTTGTGGACTACAGGAAGAACTCAGCCTCACCTGCCCCCATCACCTTCTGTGACTCCACAATCGACACTGTGAAGTCTTTCCGCTTCCTGGGAACTATCATCTCCAGGACCTCGAGCTGAACATCAGCCTCCTCATCAAGAAAGCTCAGCAGAGGATGTACTGCCAAAAACAATGATGGTGCACTTCTACACAGCCATCGTTGAGTCCATCTTCACATCCTCCATCACCATCTGGTACGCTGCTGCCGCTGCCAAGGACCAGAGCAGACTGCAGCGTGTCATTCGGTCTGCAGAGAAGGTGATTGGCTGCAATCTACCGTCGCTCCAGCACCGGTACACCTCCAGGACTCTGAAGCGTGCAGGAAAGATGGTGGCTGACCCCTCCCACCCCGGTCACAAACTCTTTGAGACCCTCCCTCTGGCAGGAGGCTGCGGTCCATCAGGACCGAAACCTCACGCCACAAGAACAGTTTTTCTCATCCACTACTAGTCTCATCAACACGGCCCTGACACTCCTTCACACGCCACCTCTGCCTCCATATGTCACACTGACCCTGCATTCACACTCTGCGTTACATTAACGCTCAGCTTTATACTAATACTGGAAATACTCTGCATACTGTGAACACTATACTCAGCTGTACTGCTCTTCTTATCTCTTTTTTACCTTCAAAAACATACTGTGTATATATTTGTATATTTATATTGTTACATTTGAATACTTGATTTTCTTATTTTATATTTAGAGATGTCTGACAACACCAAAACAAATTCCATGTATGTGTAAAAAACTTAATAAAAGTTTTTCTGATTCTGATTTTCAGCTTCTGCTTCAGAAAAACAGAAACAACATTAACAGTCACTGAGAACAGCCACCAGGTGGTGCTAGTGTCACAGCTACAGCTCATCTGCCCCTGAGAAAACCTGGAGCTGCAATTTACTTTATGTACATTTCTAATGTGTGTGACGATCCATCATCATCCATCCATCATCCATCATCATCCATCCATCATCCATCATCATCCATCATCATCCATCCATCATCCATCCATCCATCATCCATCATCATCCATCCATCATCCATCATCATCCATCCATCATCCATCATTATCCATCCATCATCATCATCCATCATCCATCCATCATCATCCATCCATCATCCATCCATCATCATCCATCCATCATCCATCATCCTCCATCATCATCCATCCATCATCATCCATCATCATCATCCATCATCATCCATCATCATCCATCCATCATCCATCATCATCCATCCATCATCATCCATCATCATCCATCCATCATCATCCATCCATCATCCATCATCCATCATCATCCATCCATCATCATCCATCCATCATCATCCATCATCATCCATCCATCATCCATCATCATCCATCCATCATCCATCATCATCCATCATCATCCATCATCATCCATCCATCATCCATCCATCCATCATCCATCATCATCCATCCATCATCCATCATCATCCATCCATCATCCATCATTATCCATCCATCCATCATCATCCATCCATCATCCATCCATCATCATCCATCCATCATCCATCATCCTCCATCATCATCCATCCATCATCATCCATCATCATCATCCATCATCATCCATCATCATCCATCCATCATCCATCATCATCCATCCATCATCATCCATCATCATCCATCCATCATCATCCATCCATCATCCATCATCCATCATCCATCATCATCCATCCATCATCATCCATCCATCATCATCCATCCATCATCCATCATCATCCATCCATCATCATCCATCATCATCCATCCATCATCATCCATCATCATCCATCCATCATCCATCATCATCCATCATCATCCATCATCATCCATCCATCATCCATCCATCCATCATCCATCATCATCCATCCATCATCCATCATCATCCATCCATCATCCATCATTATCCATCCATCATCATCATCCATCATCCATCCATCATCATCCATCCATCATCCATCCATCATCATCCATCCATCATCCATCATCCTCCATCATCATCCATCCATCATCATCCATCATCATCCATTCATCATCATCCATCATCCATCATCCATCCATCATCATCCATCCATCATCCATCCATCATCATCCATCCATCATCCATCATCCTCCATCATCATCCATCCATCATCATCCATCATCATCCATTCATCATCATCCATCATCCATCATCATCATCCATCATCCATCATCCATCATCGTCATCATCCTCCATCATCCATCATCATCCATCATCATTATCCATCATCATCATCCATCCATCATCATCATCCATCATCCATCATCATCATCCATCCATCATCATTAATCCATCATCATCCATCATCATCCATCATCATCATCCATCATCATCCATCCATCATCCATCATCATCCATCCATCATCCATCCATCATCATCCATCATCATCCATCATCATCCATCATCCATCATCATCCATCATCATCATCCATCATCATCCATCATCATCCATCATCATCCATCCATCATCCATCCATCATCATCCATCCATCATCCATCATCATCCATCCATCATCCATCATTATCCATCCATCATCATCATCCATCATCCATCCATCATCATCCATCCATCATCCATCCATCATCATCCATCCATCATCCATCATCCTCCATCATCATCCATCCATCATCATCCATCATCATCCATTCATCATCATCCATCATCCATCCATCATCATCCATCCATCATCCATCCATCATCATCCATCCATCATCCATCATCCTCCATCATCATCCATCCATCATCATCCATCATCATCCATTCATCATCATCCATCATCCATCATCATCATCCATCATCCATCATCGTCATCATCCTCCATCATCCATCATCATCCATCATCATCATCCATCATCATCATCCATCCATCATCATCATCCATCATCATCATCCATCCATCATCATTAATCCATCATCATCCATCATCATCCATCATCATCATCCATCATCATCCATCCATCATCCATCATCATCCATCCATCATCCATCCATCATCATCCATCATCATCCATCCATCATCATCCATCCATCATCCATCCATCCATCATCCATCATCATCCATCCATCATCCATCCATCATCATCCATCCATCATCCATCCATCCATCATCCATCATCATCCATCATCATCCATCCATCATCCATCATCGTCATCCATCCATCATCATCCATCATCATCCATCATCATCATCCATCATCATCCATCCATCATCCATCCATCCTCCATCATCATCCATCATCATCCATCCATCCTCCATCCATCATCCGTCCATCCTCCATCCATCCTCCATCCATCATCCATCATCATCCATCCATCATCCATCATCGTCATCCATCCATCATCATCCATCATCATCATCCATCATCATCCATCCATCATCCATCCATCCTCCATCATCATCCATCATCATCCATCCATCCTCCATCCATCATCCGTCCATCCTCCATCCATCATCTGTCCATCATCCTTCCATCCTCCATCCATCCTCTGTCCATCATCCGTCCATCATCTGTCCATCATCCTTCCATCCTCCATCATCCATCATCCTCCATCCATCATCCATCCATCATCTGTCCATCATTTGTTCATCATCCATCAACAAACAACCATCAGTGGTTTGGTTGTTTTTCTGCATCAGAGCGAGACTCAAAGAAAAGAAGAAGAAATGAGGTGAGGTCACAAACATCAAACAGAAGAAGAAGAAGAAGAAGAACACGACCTCAGAATGTTTCCAACACGTGTTGAAAAAAACAAACCTGCAGCTGAAGATGTTTCAGGAACTAAACTAATATTATGTCTAACATGTACAAATGTAAATATACCTGTTATATAAACAGTTCAAGAAAACATTCAGTGAGTAAACATTCGTTTTCATAACATCAATTCACATATAAAACTATAAAGATAAACAAACAATTATTATCTCTTAATATATAAAACTATAAAGATAAACAAACAATTATTATCTCTTGATATATAAAACTATAAAGATAAACAAACAATTATTATCTCTTGATATATAAAACTATAAAGATAAACAAACAATTATCTCTTAATATATAAAACTATAAAGATAGACAAACAATTATCTCTTAATATATACAACTATAAAGATAAACAAACAATTATTATCTCTTAATATATAAAACTATAGAGATAAACAAACAATTATTATCTCTTAATATATAAAACTATAAAGATAAACAAACAATTATCTCTTGATATATAAAACTATAAAGATAAACAAACAATTATTATCTCTTGATATATAAAACTATAAAGATAAATAAACAATTATTATCTCTTAATATATAAAACTATAAAGATAAACAGTTATTATTTTATACATGTATATAAAATTATACAGATAAATAAAAAGCTATGTTTTTATATATAAAATAAATAATAAAAAATCTAAGTGATTTAGTTGATTTTAAAGTTGTTTGTTGAAAGTTCTGAGGATATAAATAAATAAAAACGTTCTTATAAAACGTTTGTTTTCTTTCTGTGAAGTTTGAGTTCATCTGATTTTTATCTTTATATAAAACTTGAAGTGTGAATGTTTTTAGTTTTGGGCTCTTGATGGTGTTTGTGTCCACGTGGTTGAAAGTGAAGCGTTAGAAGAAGACGAACAGTTTCACATGTTTCTCTGAGTCACACCTGATGTCTGACCTCGATCCCCCCCCACACACACCCTGTCCCAGAAGGCTTTGTGGTAGAAACCGCTGCCGCCTTCGTCTGTGACGTCTTCATGCAGCTCGACCACATCCTGAGGAAACATGCAGAAGAGTTTCCAGTGGCAGCAGCAGCCAATCAGATCACACACACACACACACACACACACACACACACAAACACACACACAACCACACACACACAGTGGTTTTCATTGTTTCCATACAGGAAACAGGAAGTGATGACACATATTTGCTGTTTCTGAATTTAACAGAAACTTTCCTTCAGCCTCGAGTTGATCAGAGAGAAGAAATGAACAAGTGAAATATTTTCATCAGAGATTCTGTGACTGTGCACGTGAAAGTTTCATCAGCGCACGTGAAGGTTTGTTTCAAAAAGACAAAGTAGAAATAATGAATTTTAAAAGAGTTTATTCAATTTTCTTTTTAGAACAAAAACATTTTAACGGCAAAAAATAAGAAAAATATTTCCACAGAACCAAACGAAAACAAACATGTTATTAACATGTTATTACACGTGTTACATCACAAACATTATGTTACAGACATTTCAAACTGATAATAGAGCAAAGAGAAAAAAGAGAAACCTTATCTTAATGTTTCATTTAAAAAAACCTTTAAGAAGAAATTCATCATCAAATCGACCTGTTAAAGTTTTAAATTCACAAAAGTGAACATTTGAAACTCAAGCATCAAACTGTTCATACTAACAACACATTTTATTTATAGGCACCTCACAAGAGAAATCCAGAGACAAAACTTTACGTAACAAACAATCAGACTGAATATGAACATGTTAAAAACAACACGCTACTGTCAGAGAATCAAACACCGCCTGCAGATGTTTCACATTAAAAGCCACAGAGGAAAGAGATTATACCCTTTAAGCTTCTAGAAGGCTTTTAATTTGAAAAACTGACAATTAAACACGTTTTCTTGATCTGTTGACGAATAAAAAACAAGAACGAGACAAAGTTTCAGTTTCAAAGAAACAAAAGAGACATTGACTGAAGATAAAACAAGGAAAGAGAATGTGAAGCAGGATTTATATTTAACGACAACGTAAACAACTAAAATATGACTTTACTGATGAGCTCAGTGTCTCAGACTCTGTGACTGAGCCACAGTCGCAGCGTCAGCAGCACGTTGAAGACGACGGTCTTGAGGAAGAGGAGCCGGAGCGCCACGACGAGCAGAGACACAGTGTTCACCGCCGGATCTGAGAACAACAACAACACAACAATTCAACCAGAAACATCTTCAAACTGTTCATCAAACTCTTCATCAAACTCTTCATCATCAAACTCTTCATCAAACTCTTCATCAAACTCTTCATCAAACTGTTCAACATAAAGTAACACAAACCTTTCTTCAAAACATCTGCACAGACCTCAGATTCATTTTTGCCTGAAGGAAACACAACAAGGTATCGTTAGTCTTCACAGAGCTGATTGATGCTCATGATTTATTCTATTTATAATGTTTGACATCTCATATTAACGCTCATGAATCGATTCCTTCATTAACGAACGTGTGTCAACGTCTCTCGGTGTGAAACAGAGTCTTTGAACCGATGAGGTCACTGAAGTCACTGACCTGTGCGGGACTCACACTGTGAAGCATCAGACCACAGAGCCACCTGACTGTACAGAGACTCTTCTGACGCCCGGGCGGCTCCAGTCATATCTGTTGAACCACTTTTAAAAAGGTCATGCTCGAGAGTTGCATTGTGTTTGCTGAAACCAGTGGCCAGGCACGCCGTGATGGTTGTGTCCTGGTCCTCGAGTTCATAGTAGGACGGCTCGTATTCGTCTCCTGAAAAACAAAAACTCTCGTGAACAAAGGTCGAACGCTGACAGTGAAATTCCAGTTTTTCCAAAGAGCTGAAACAGACGTGAAGATGATCAAACTTCCTCCAACGTCTGTCTCACCCAACGAAGCTGTAGAATAAATAACGTGAGCCGTTGAAGTGAAACTCACCTGATTCAAACAAGAGAAAATAAACATCCAACACTCGGTTTTATTCAAATCTTCCTCAACTCGTTGTCGACCTCGGATCCTGGATTTGGTTGTTGTTGTAATTACACAACAAATTGTGTTATTACCAAACCGAGCTCCATTATTCACAAGATCGTCGACTTTGATATGTAAATTCACATTTCATCACTAATATGAAGTGAAGTCAAACTGAACCAGTCGATCTTTGATCAAACTCAACTATAATGAGCTCTTCACACCCAACAGTCAACAAACGACAACTAAAAATCCACGATGAAATAAGTGGTGACAGATAATATTGTTTTGAAATCTTGTTATGAATTCATACAATGGTGAGATTTAACTTGACTGTGTTGTTACAGGATTCTTCTTCATAAATCAATCTGAGAATGTGTGGACGTGTCGATGAGGTTGTGAAACTCACTGAACCCAACAGTGACTCTGACTCCGGATCCAAACCGGATTATTGTTGTTGTTCACACAGGAACTGAAGTCGTAACAGAAACCAAGAGTTCAACATCAAACTGAAAAATATCAACGTCGGCACAGTTTCACACACAACGATCTTTTACATTGGTGCTTGTGTGTACTTTCTGTATACTAGTACACAAACGTACATAGTGCAGAATATCAAGGATTTACAAAAGTCCCATTTCACCCTGATATGAAACCAGCTCCTCTGCTCCTGGTCGTAACGTGAATCAATTCAAAATGATCCCATGTGAAACTCAAATCATTGATTTGAGTTTCAAAGCTCTGTTGGGGATGAGACACGTATTTGTACACAGCTGAACACGGCCGGGTCAGTGCTGAACCACAGACGACAATAATACTCCGTTTGAATACTAGTTGAACGAAATATTTTGTGACTCATTTTGTTTCTTGAACGTGTATTTTTGAATCTGAAGCTTCAAACTTTGATTGTTCGTGTTTGTTCTTCATCTGCAATAACATGTGTAATAACTTTAACGTGATAATTAAGAAGTGCGAGTCTGAATTTAACCACCAGGTGTTTTAACGGACTTTGTCGTTAATATAGAATTGTAAAGTTCACTCACGTGACATGACAGTGACTTGGATTCCAGAAGCAAACAGCAGTTTGTAACTATTCACACAGTAAATGAGCAGCTTTCAAAAACCAGCCGAGCAACTTCACTTTCATTTTACTGAAGAAGACAAAGCGACATTTTGTGACTTTAGAAAGAATCTCAACATTCATGCTTCTCATGTTATTACCATTCAAAACATTCCCATTGTATTTCTGTAGCTTTTAACGTGCGTCACCATATTGAAAGTTTTATTGTGTGTAACAGATTATCTGTGACATCATTCGAGTAAATGTAAACTATTCATGTTTAAATATTATCAGGCCGTTGATCGTCATCCTGATTTTAATATTTACACGTACTTTTACTGAGCAGAACAAAGTTGTGTCGATAAAAAGAATCTAAATGAATAACGTGTTTAGAATATCTGCAGTTCTCATCACAGATATGAACAAAATGAAAACATATCGTTCAGTTTAACCAAGTTAGAAACTTCAGAACTGAACTGAGAACAACGAATCGACTCCTTTACACCCGGAAACTCTTTTGTCCACGTTTCGACTTTAACTCGACCGCTGGCGTTCAGTCGGTTCCGTTTGTCGCTCGGTCACTTTCATTGATTCACATAAAAACGTTCATGTGAAATCTTCTTCCGATTCAAAAGTTAATAAAGTTGATATTTTCACTGCTGGTTTGCTTTAGCAGATTTTACTCACTGTTGTTGACGATGACTTTAATTCCAGATCCAAACCAGATTTTCTGGAAGCCAGTACTCGTCACACAGCTCAGGAAGGAGGAGCGAAAAGTCAACATGAACCACCGACCTGGATGGTGACGCTTCATGATACACCGTTAACACCGTTAACACCGTTAACTCTTGTTGATTAACTCATTAGTCTCATATTGGCTCTTTGTTAGTGGATATAAATCACTGGTTATTCATTTATTGTTCATGAATCACAATGTTAACGTGTGTTGCTCAATATGAAACTAAACACAAGTGTAACTGAAGTCTCTCACTCAGAACAGGTTCCCACTCCAGAGGTGCCACATGAGATATAATCACTAACAAAGAGCTGATATGTTCTAACCAGCAACTAGTTAACGGTGTGAACTGTGTGAACTGTGTTAACGTTGTTACCGGTGTTAAAGGTTTTAACTGTGATAACTGTGTTAACTGTGTTAACGTTGTTAACTGTGATAACTGAGTTCCCGAACGTGAAGTTTCTCACACTGAGGAACTTTTACAAGTTAAGCCTCAGTTTTATCTTTGGTTTTGTTTCTTGATCAGATCAAAATGATCCAAATGTAGAAACATGACAAACTTTTTCAATTTACTTTGAATTTAACTTTTTTATCAGAAACAACCTTTTGATTTTAAAGACTAAAGAGTTGTATTCATTATTATTTTCAGAAAGTTTGAAGGAAACTCAGGTTCTTACTGGTTTGTACGGACACAGTCGATCCGCTGCCAAAGAGAAGTTTGGTTCCTCCGAGATTCACACAACGATGACAGGATGAACGAAAACTGAATTTACTGCTCAGCTCAGTGACGCATCACAAACATCAGTAGTATTATTATACTTTTAGATAAGCAAAGTATTACAGTTTTATCATTGTACTATAATATTCCATGACTTCCCACAAACAGAGAATCTTCGAATGTGTAGAAGTGACAATCCCACGAATATTCACACCTCAAACCTGCAGCAGAATATTTGATTTAACACAAATTTCTTTCTGGAGTTGAAGTTTCTCGCTCCCACTAAGATTTCGACATCACTGTTGAGAATTCAAACGTCACTGATCTACACTTGGTTTTAAACAGACGCTCGTTCAGATGAATTTTAATGAACAGTCAGAAAACTCTTCCTGATCGTTGCTGGTTGATGGTTTTATAATATTGGAAACGTGAAACTATCACTGACTGAACATTAAAAACATCGAGCTGGTCGTCAGCTGATCAGTGACTTCTTCTATAGAAGAGCTTTTAATTACTCTTATTATTGTACAGAGAGCAAACTGTAAGTATCTGATGTGTACTCACTGCTCTTCACCATCACTTTGGTTCCTTTTCCAAACAGCAGCTTCCAGCCTGATGATGTCACACAGTGAATCTGCTCTGAGCAATAATCACATCGTCCCACTTCAGATATTTATACTTTAAACGTGACGCTTCAAAACAAATGATGTCTGACGCTCATCGGGAGGGAATTTATATTTCATCACTATATACATATATAACTATATATAACTATATATATATATATATATATATAGTTATATATGGAGTGACAACAAATCAACAAAGTAATCATCAGTTTACAAACCATTCTTCTGTGACGACAAAGTGAAATGTTCTCTGAGGTTCTGGGAAAAGTCGTTAATGAGTTTTCTGCCTTTAATTATTGTCTGAAGACTCGAGTTGATGATGAACATTAAAACAAAGGTTTACTGTTTAAATATCGATCCTGTCGTTGGTTCTCAGTTTTTAAATAACTTAGAATTATTACTTTGACTTGTCCTCGACAGTCAGTTTGATAATGAACGTTAAACAATCTAAAAAATATTGAATAATATATGATTATCGAATAACTCCTGCTTGTGACAAGAATAAATAAACTAAAGCTGTAACTTGGTGAAGAACACTGTTGTCTCTCGACTACGTTTGGAATACTCACTGTCTCCTACAGACACTTCGATCCCTTCTCCAAAGAGCAGCCGTCTGTTTCCTGACGCCGTCACACAGTGAAGTTCATCTGAACAATAACCTCACGTTTCTTTATCAACGTCTTTACAACTGACACCAAAAGTCTTCAGAGTTATTTAAGTGAAAATCCTTTGATTAAATCCAAAACTCACGTTGGACATAAAAGTGTTTGTCACTTGAAATCCTACGTTTGTTATTTCAGCTGAGTGGATTTTCACTGTGGGTATTTTGATGTGTTGCTGTTTTCTTCTTGTGTCTGTTTTAAATGCGTCATGTAAAGACAGTTGACATGGAGGATGGACATAATGCAGACGAACTTAATAAGTAAATGTTAAATTAGAGGAGACACATTCTCTGCAGTACAATAATATATTAGATTTAAGAATTGGAGAAATGATAAAACTAACTAAAACTAAGAAGTCATTTGTTTTGCTGGAATCAGAGAAAACATTCTAAATAATATTTCAGCATTAATAGAGATCTGAAGTGAAGAGCTGAACACATGAACACATGAACACATGAACACATGAACCCACTGATACCAACAGTTAAACTGCTGCACACCTCACACCGAGACGAGAATCCCATCAAACGGTTTGTCTTCAGAACAAGAGCACGTTTTAAAGACAATAAGTCGGAGCATCGTGCGTCACTTTCATCTGTCGAGGATCAAAACACAGCAGCCGCTTAAAACTCACCGGATTCAAGAACCAACGTTTTTACTTCACTGAGAACGAACGACAGCGTCACCACCCTGAATCTCGTCCCCTCACTCTGCTGATTCGGTTTAATGATTTCTACCTGACAAACATTTGAAAAGTTTGACTTCAACTGGATTGAAACGGAACTCGTACAGATATTTCATCAAATGTCACATTTCCACAGAGTTCAGTCCACATCTTGAGTTTCAAGACAAAGCTTTGTAAAGTGAATGAAGAACTTTCGTTTGTCGAAGCCGAACCAACAGAGGGTCAGAAGTAAGAAGTTGTCAATCATGAACAAATGTTGATGATTGTTTTGTTTCCTGATTAAATGAGATTTCTGTTCTCAAACGACGTTTGTAGAATTATTCCAGCGTCGTCCTTCGTTTATCTTAAAGTCAAGACGCAGAGCGACTTTAATAATATTTGAAATACTCACTGATGTATACTGTTACTTTGGTTCCTGCTCCAAAGAGGATTTGATAAGTTCCAGAAGTCACACAGTGAATCTGCCCCGAACAATAAGTGCAGAGACGGTTCTCCTGAACTCTTTTTAAAAGACATGAGTTTGTATTTGGCTTCAGGTTTTTTTAAACCACATAAACACGATAAACGTGTCGTCTGGTTGAAAACAGTCCTGAGGTTTGATGTTCGTTCAGATTCTGCTTCAGTGGAATGAAGCTCAAACGTACAAACATTGACTGACGCTGATGTTTCTGCTGCGTTCGTCTCAGCGATGAGGAACCAGAGTCCATGTTCACACAACGTGAAGCAGCACAACACAAACACAACTCAAACTCAACAACTCAACACAAACACAACACAAACTCAACAACTCAACACAAACACAACACAAACTCAACAACTCAAACTCAACACAAACTCAACAACTCAACTCAAACTCAACACAAACTCAACAACTCAACTCAAACTCAACACAAACTCAACAACTCAACACAAACTCAACACAAACTCAACAACTCAAACTCAACACAAACTCAACAACTCAACTCAAACTCAACACAAACTCAACAACTCAACTCAAACTCAACAACTCAACACAAACACAACACAAACTCAACAACTCAACTCAAACTCAACAACTCAACACAAACTCAACACAAACTCAACACAAACTCAACACAAACTCAACTCAAACTCAACTCAAACTCAACTCAAACTCAACAACTCAACACAAACTCAACTCAAACTCAACAACTCAACTCAAACTCAACACAAACTCAACTCAAACTCAACAACTCAACTCAAACTCAACAACTCAACAAACAAAACCTAAATTACGAAAACAGATTTTTTCAAGTTTTCACTATTTTCATCCAGTTTTTTTCTGTTTCTTAGTTTCTGAGTAAACACGTATGAAACGCACACGTATGAAACGCACACGTGGACACACACGTATGAAACAAACGTATGAAACACACGTATGAAACACACACGTATGAAACACACACGTATGAAACGTACGAAACGCACACGTATGAAACGCACACGTGGACACAAACATATGAAACACACACGTATGAAACACACACGCATGAAACACACACGCATGACACGCACACGTATGAAACGCACACGTATGAAACGCACACACACGTATGAAACGCACACGTATGAAACACACATGTATGAAACGCACACGTATGAAACACACACGTATGAAACACACATGTATGAAACACACACGTATGAAACGCACACGTATGAAACACACACGTATGAAACACACATGTATGAAACGCACACGTATGAAACACACACGTATGAAACGCACACGTATGAAACACACACGTATGAAACACACATGTATGAAACGCACACGTATGAAACACACATGTATGAAACACACACGTATGACACACGTATAATGTATATATGTACTCACTGAGTTGAATGATTACTCTGGTTCCACTTCCAAACACGATCTTATTCACACCAACATTCACACAACATGAAACATCCCAACACAAACCTGAAGCACTGACACACACATCACATGAGGGAGGTCATCGAGCTTTCTGTTCAGAAGAGCCTGTATAAAATACTTGAGTCTATATGTTGATCGTGATTCTTACTTAGGTACATGTTATATAATGTGTTTAAACATATACATTATATATGTATATATACTTAGTGTTTAAAGACATACATTATATAATATATATCTCAGTACTCACTGGGTTCAGTGATTAACCTGTTCACTTTATATATCATACTTAGTGTTTAAAGATATACATTATATATATATATAAATATATATTTATATATCTCAGTACTCACTGGGTTCAATGATTACTCTGGTTCACTTTATATATATATAATACTTAGTGTTTAAAGATATACATTATATATATATATCTCAGTACTCACTGGGTTCAATGATTACTCTGGTTCACTTTATATATAACACTTAGTGTTTAAAGATATAGATTATATTTATATATCTCAGTACTCACTGGGTTCAATGATTACTCTGGTTCACTTTATATATATATATAATACTTAGTGTTTAAAGATATAGATTATATTTGTATATCTCAGTACTCACTGGGTTCAATGATTACTCTGGTTCACTTTATATATATATATATAATACTTAGTGTTTAAAGATATAGATTATATATTTATATATCTCAGTACTCACTTGGTTCAATGATTACTCTGGTTCACTTTATATATATATAATAATTAGTGTTTAAAGATATAGATTATATATATATATCTCAGTACTCACTGGGTTCAATGATTACTCTGGTTCACTTTATATATATATAATACTTAGTGTTTAAAGATATAGATTATATTTATATATCTCAGTACTCACTGGGTTCAATGATTACTCTGGTTCACTTTATATATATATATAATACTTAGTGTTTAAAGATATAGATTATATTTGTATATCTCAGTACTCACTGGGTTCAATGATTACTCTGGTTCACTTTATATATATATAATACTTAGTGTTTAAAGATATACATTATATATATATATATATATATATAAATATATCTCAGTACTCACTGGGTTCAATGATTACTCTGGTTCCACTTCCAAAGATCATCTTCTGATTTCCATAATTCACACAACATGAAGCTTCATAACACAAACTCAGCTGTGATGTGATCTAAAACCAAACCTCATTTAAAAAATTCCATTTTACATTTAGACTATAAATAAAGTAAAGATTCTAATACTAGGTGTATTTATTATTCATATAAATAATATGTATAACTTTTACCACTACTCACTGGGTTCAATGATTAACCTGGTTCACTTTATATATATATAATACTTAGTGTTTAAAGATATACATTATATATATATATATAAATATATCTCAGTACTCACTGGGTTCAATGATTAACCTGGTTCACTTTATATATATATAATACTTAGTGTTTAAAGATATACATTTTATATATATATATATATATATATCTCAGTACTCACTGGGTTCAATGATTACTCTGGTTCACTTTATATATAATACTTAGTGTTTAAAGATATACATTATTTATATATATATATATATATATATATATCTCAGTACTCACTGGGTTCAATGATTACTCTGGTTCCACTTCCAAACACGATCTTATAACTTCCAGTATTCACACAACATGAAACATCCCAACACAAACTGTGACCTCCTCAACCAGACTTCATGTAAAAAACACACAGTTTTACTTTAACGCTATGAACAGAACAGAACAACTGTAATATCTGAAGCTAGTTTTCATGAAGAACATTTCTAATATCGTGTGCTATAAATAAAATGCTCACAGTGACATAACAGACACTGAATACAATCTATTACTGATGATATGTATTACAACATAGAGCCTCCATATAAAGGGAGTTATATAATCTATATATGTACTCACTGGGTTCAATGATTACTTGGTTCACTTTATATATAATACTTAGTGTTTAAAGATATACATTATATATATATATAAATATATCTTAGTACTCACTGGGTTCAATGATTACTTGGTTCACTTTATATATAATACTTAGTGTTTAAAGATATACATTATATATATATATATCTCAGTACTCACTGGGTTCAATGATTACTCTGGTTCACTTTATATATATATAATACTTAGTGTTTAAAGATATAGATTATATTTATATATCTCAGTACTCACTGGGTTCAATGATTACTCTGGTTCACTTTATATATATATATAATACTTAGTGTTTAAAGATATAGATTATATTTGTATATCTCAGTACTCACTGGGTTCAATGATTACTCTGGTTCACTTTATATATATATATAATACTTAGTGTTTAAAGATATAGATTATATATATATATCTCAGTACTCACTGGGTTCAATGATTACTCTGGTTCACTTTATATATATATAATACTTAGTGTTTAAAGATATACATTATATATATATATATATAAATATATCTCAGTACTCACTGGGTTCAATGATTACTCTGGTTCACTTTATATATATATAATACTTAGTGTTTAAAGATATAGATTATATATATATATCTCAGTACTCACTGGGTTCAATGATTACTCTGGTTCACTTTATATATATATATAATACTTAGTGTTTAAAGATATACATTATATATATATATCTCAGTACTCACTGGGTTCAATGATTACTCTGGTTCCACTTCCAAACACGATCTTATAACCTCCAGTATTCACACAACATGAAACATCCCAACACAAACTGTGACCTCCTCAACCAGACTTCATGTAAAAAACACACAGTTTTACTTTAACGCTATGAACAGAACATCACAACTGTAATATCTGAAGCTAGTTTTCATGAAGAACATTTCTAATATCGTGTGCTATAAATAAAATGCTCACAGTGACATAACAGACACTGAATACAATCTATTACTGATGATATGTATTACAACATAGATCCTCCATATAAAGGGAGTTATATAATCTATATATGTACTCACTGGGTTCAATGATTACTTGGTTCACTTTATATATAATACTTAGTGTTTAAAGATATACATTTTATATATATATATATATAAATATATCTCAGTACTCACTGGGTTCAATGATTACTCTGGTTCACTTTATATATATAATACTTAGTGTTTAAAGATATACATTATATATATATATATAAATATATCTCAGTACTCACTGGGTTCAATGATTACTCTGGTTCACTTTATATATATATAATACTTAGTGTTTAAAGATATAGATTATATATATATATCTCAGTACTCACTGGGTTCAATGATTACTCTGGTTCACTTTATATATATATAATACTTAGTGTTTAAAGATATACATTATATATATATATATATATAAATATATCTCAGTACTCACTGGGTTCAATGATTACTCTGGTTCACTTTATATATAACACTTAGTGTTTAAAGATATAGATTATATTTATATATCTCAGTACTCACTGGGTTCAATGATTACTCTGGTTCACTTTATATATATATATAATACTTAGTGTTTAAAGATATACATTATATATATATATATATATATATATAAATATATCTCAGTACTCACTGGGTTCAATGATTACTCTGGTTCACTTTATATATATATAATACTTAGTGTTTAAAGATATACATTATATATATATATCTCAGTACTCACTGGGTTCAATGATTACTCTGGTTCACTTTATATATATATATAATACTTAGTGTTTAAAGATATAGATTATATATATATATCTCAGTACTCACTGGGTTCAATGATTACTCTGGTTCACTTTATATATATATAACACTTAGTGTTTAAAGATATACATTATATATATATATCTCAGTACTCACTGGGTTCAATGATTACTCTGGTTCACTTTATATATATATAATACTTAGTGTTTAAAGATATAGATTATATAAATATATCTCAGTACTCACTGGGTTCAATGATTACTCTGGTTCACTTTATATATATATAATACTTAGTGTTTAAAGATATACATTATATATATATATCTCAGTACTCACTGGGTTCAATGATTACTCTGGTTCACTTTATATATATATATAATACTTAGTGTTTAAAGATATAGATTATATATATATATATCTCAGTACTCACTGGGTTCAATGATTACTCTGGTTCACTTTATATATATATAATAATTAGTGTTTAAAGATATAGATTATATATATATATATCTCAGTACTCACTGGGTTCAATGATTACTCTGGTTCACTTTATATATATATAATACTTAGTGTTTAAAGATATAGATTATATTTATATATCTCAGTACTCACTGGGTTCAATGATTACTCTGGTTCACTTTATATATATATATAATACTTAGTGTTTAAAGATATAGATTATATATATATATATATATCTCAGTACTCACTGGGTTCAATGATTACTCTGGTTCCACTTCCAAAGATCATCTTCTGATTTCCATCATTCACACAACATGAAGCTTCATAACACAAACTCAGCTGTGATGTGATCTAAAACCAAACCTCATTTAAAAAATTCCATTTTACATTTAGACTATAAATAAAGTAAAGATTCTAATACTAGGTGTATTTATTATTCATATAAATAATATGTATAACTTTTACCACTACTCACTGGGTTCAATGATTAACCTGGTTCACTTTATATATATATAATACTTAGTGTTTAAAGATATACATTTTATATATATATATATATATATATCTCAGTACTCACTGGGTTCAATGATTACTCTGGTTCACTTTATATATAATACTTAGTGTTTAAAGATATACATTATTTATATATATATATATATATATATATATCTCAGTACTCACTGGGTTCAATGATTACTCTGGTTCCACTTCCAAACACGATCTTATAACTTCCAGTATTCACACAACATGAAACATCCCAACACAAACTGTGACCTCCTCAACCAGACTTCATGTAAAAAACACACAGTTTTACTTTAACGCTATGAACAGAACAGAACAACTGTAATATCTGAAGCTAGTTTTCATGAAGAACATTTCTAATATCGTGTGCTATAAATAAAATGCTCACAGTGACATAACAGACACTGAATACAATCTATTACTGATGATATGTATTACAACATAGAGCCTCCATATAAAGGGAGTTATATAATCTATATATGTACTCACTGGGTTCAATGATTACTTGGTTCACTTTATATATAATACTTAGTGTTTAAAGATATACATTATATATATATATATATATATATATCTCAGTACTCACTGGGTTCAATGATTACTCTGGTTCACTTTATATATAATACTTAGTGTTTAAAGATATACATTATATATATATATATAAATATATCTCAGTACTCACTGGGTTCAATGATTACTCTGGTTCACTTTATATATATATAATACTTAGTGTTTAAAGATATAGATTATATTTATATATCTCAGTACTCACTGGGTTCAATGATTCCTCTGGTTCACTTTATATATATATAATACTTAGTGTTTAAAGATATAGATTATATTTGTATATCTCAGTACTCACTGGGTTCAATGATTACTCTGGTTCACTTTATATATATATAATACTTAGTGTTTAAAGATATACATTATATATATATATATCTCAGTACTCACTGGGTTCAATGATTCCTCTGGTTCACTTTATATATATATAATACTTAGTGTTTAAAGATATAGATTATATTTATATATCTCAGTACTCACTGGGTTCAATGATTACTCTGGTTCACTTTATATATATATAATACTTAGTGTTTAAAGATATAGATTATATTTGTATATCTCAGTACTCACTGGGTTCAATGATTACTCTGGTTCACTTTATATATATATAATACTTAGTGTTTAAAGATATAGATTATATATATATATCTCAGTACTCACTGGGTTCAATGATTACTCTGGTTCACTTTATATATATATAATACTTAGTGTTTAAAGATATAGATTATATATATATATCTCAGTACTCACTGGGTTCAATGATTACTCTGGTTCACTTTATATATATATATAATACTTAGTGTTTAAAGATATAGATTATATATATATATATCTCAGTACTCACTGGGTTCAATGATTACTCTGGTTCCACTTCCAAAGATCATCTTCTGATTTCCATAATTCACACAACATGAAGCTTCATAACACAAACTCAGCTGTGATGTGATCTAAAACCAAACCTCATTTAAAAAATTCCATTTTACATTTAGACTATAAATAAAGTAAAGATTCTAATACTAGGTGTATTTATTATTCATATAAATAATATGTATAACTTTTACCACTACTCACTGGGTTCAATGATTAACCTGGTTCACTTTATATATATATAATACTTAGTGTTTAAAGATATACATTATATATATATATATAAATATATCTCAGTACTCACTGGGTTCAATGATTAACCTGGTTCACTTTATATATATATAATACTTAGTGTTTAAAGATATACATTATATATATATATATAAATATATCTCAGTACTCACTGGGTTCAATGATTAACCTGGTTCACTTTATATATATATAATACTTAGTGTTTAAAGATATACATTATATATATATATATAAATATATATATATATATCTCAGTACTCACTGGGTTCAATGATTACTCTGGTTCCACTTCCAAACACGATCTTATCACTTCCAGTATTCACACAACATGAAACATCCCAACACAAACTGTGACCTCCTCAACCAGACTTCATGTAAAAAACACACAATTTTACTTTAACGCTATGAACAGAACATCACAACTGTAATATCTGAAGCTAGTTTTCATGAAGAACATTTCTAATATCGTGTGCTATAAATAAAATGCTCACAGTGACATAACAGACACTGAATACAATCTATTACTGATGATATGTATTACAACATAGAGCCTCCATATAAAGGGAGTTATATAATCTATATATGTACTCACTGGGTTCAATGATTACTTGGTTCACTTTATATATAATACTTAGTGTTTAAAGATATACATTATATATATATATATATATATATATCTCAGTACTCACTGGGTTCAATGATTACTCTGGTTCACTTTATATATAATACTTAGTGTTTAAAGATATACATTATATATATATATAAATATATCTTAGTACTCACTGGGTTCAATGATTACTTGGTTCACTTTATATATATATATAATACTTAGTGTTTAAAGATATACATTATATATATATATGTATATAAATATATCTCAGTACTCACTGGGTTCAATGATTACTTGGTTCACTTTATATATATATAATACTTAGTGTTTAAAGATATACATTATATATATATATATATATATATATATATATATATATATATATATATATATATAAATATATCTCAGTACTCACTGGATTCAATGATTACTCTGGTTCACTTTATATATAATACTAAGTGTTTAAAGATATACATTATATATATATATATAAATATATCTCAGTACTCACTGGATTCAATGATTACTCTGGTTCACTTTATATATAATACTTAGTGTTTAAAGATATACATTATATATATATATATAAATATATCTTAGTACTCACTGGGTTCAATGATTACTCTGGTTCACTTTATATATAATACTTAGTGTTTAAAGATATACATTATATATATATATATAAATATATCTCAGTACTCACTGGGTTCAATGATTAACCTGGTTCACTTTATATATATAATACTTAGTGTTTAAAGATATACATTATATATATATATATATAAATATATCTCAGTACTCACTGGGTTCAATGATTACTCTGGTTCACTTCATATATAATACTTAGTGTTTAAAGATATACATTATATATATATATATATAAATATATCTCAGTACTCACTGGGTTCAATGATTACTCTGGTTCCACTTCCAAACACGATCTTTTCATAACCTCCAGTATTCACACAACATGAAACATCCCAACACAAACTGTGACCTCCTCAACCAGACTTCATGTAAAAAACACACAATTCATCGAATGTTTAAATGCTCAGATTAGATTTTATATAAAGCAAATCTCAATCATTAAAACCAGTTTTCTCACGTATTTTTTATATTTGACACTTTTCAACAATGTTGTGTTTCCACCATTGAGTTAAATATAGATGACAGATTAGATTTACTACAGTGGAGCCACTGCACTAATCATTCTGAAGATATTTACTGCTGAATATTCATCAGCAGAAAGTTGTACACGTAGTTTAAAGTCACTTCCCATCAGATCAACATTTATCTCAGATTAAAAACAGAATCCTAGATTTGTTAATGACACAGATCAAGTTTAATAAATTCTGAAGTTGAATGAATCTCAATATCTGACTCGCTGCCGTAAAACTACTTTGGTCACCGTAACAACACACACACACAGTAGTATTACTTACTGGTGTACACGTTGAGCTTTGTTCCATTTCCAAACACAGTTGTGTATCCGCCCTGACCAGTCACACACACAGACACACAGCTCAACAAAAACCGGTCGCACGCTGGACTGAAATACCTTTGAATAAAACTTTACTTGTACTCTGTGGCTGTGACAGACGGTTTAATTCAATATGTGATTTCATGATCGATGGTGATAATAAATATCTATGAATTCATTTACAGACCTGAGGACACCACGAGCTTCACTCCACCACTGAAGATCAGCTTGTTTCCAGATCCAGACACACAAACACTCACACCCGTACACAAACCTCACACAAACTTTCACCAACACACAAACCTCACACAAACTTTCACCAACACACAAACCTCACACCCGTACACAAACCAACACACTAACCTCACACAAACTTTCACCAACACAAACCTCAGAATATCAAGTTCATATATATAAATATTTAAATGTTTTCATTCGTTAAATGCTGCAGTACGTTTCTCTTGGTGTCTGTGGAAGTGATGGTCCTACAAACTTTGTCCTTTCTATCTCCTGTGAATTTGTATTTTTGTGAAAATGTACAAAATAAAACTATAATCACATTTGTACATGTTTAACTGTTCAATTCGTCTTAATCTTGCATTTGTCATAGACAGTATCTACTGAACAGTGTGCAGTGAGTCCAGACTCAGTGAAACTATAAAAACAGAAGAAAGTCTCATTTAAAAACACAGATAAAGAAGCTTTATCCACATGAAGGTGTGAAAACTTAATCTCTTACCAGTTTCAACCGTCACTTTGTTCCCACGGCTGAAATAAAGTTTTCCTGTCCCCTGACTGTTCACACTCTAACACACACTGTGACAAATACTGACGAAAGAAAGCAGGATTATTATTTTGTATTTTATCTTTGTCTAACTCCCGTCATCTGTCTTCTAATCCTCCGTCTGCATCATCTTATATCTGTCCACATTTGTCTTCTTGTTTTTCTCACTGTTTGACTGGTAGAGCTCTAATAACAATCATAGCTACAAACTGAACATTAATGATGATATTTTTCTGTCAGTTTTTACTCATCATCCAGTTTCTACTCTTTTGCAGTTTATTGAAAACACAAGCGTCTGTTTTTAGAGTTGAAAAGAAACTCACCAGCAGCTCTGAGCACTGACGTCACAGCCGTCTGATTCCGTCTCCGTTAAACTCGGACACACAGCCGTCACTGCTCAGGAGACAAACACAGTCCTCTTCTGCAAAACATCTCATGAGTTTGTTTGTCTTCAGTTTCCCATGATCCTCTAGGTTCTGTTGCCTGAAAGCTGATGGACAGAAACAAAAAGAACAGATAGAATAATCTTCTCCCAGTTATTTGCAGACGCTATGACAGACGTTGGATGGAGAAATGAACGACCTGAGTTTTCAACATTTCTTCTCAGAGAAAACTCAGCTCCCTCTCCATCAAAAAACTGTTCACACAATGAAACAGAGTCCGACACAAAACAGCCTCATCTGATCAGATATCACCGTGTGAACAGAAGAGGGCCTTCAACAGATCCCTGTTGCACACCCAACAAAGCTACACACACTAAACAGCAGCAGCGTCACCAGCAGGGGGCGCTGGTCCTTCATCACCCTCTTGTGTCTCCGTTGTTTGTCCTGCAGCAGCAGAGAGTTGACGAGGATGATCCGGGGCATGGCTCCTCCTCTCAGATGGGAGCTCCTCTGGGAGTAGTTTTGGTTTCTGCAGCAGCAGGAAGGAAACAGCAGAAGGGATGTGACCTGTTTCTGAACCCACTTCACCTGCGTTAACCCTAACCCTGAACACCTCCGATGCAAAGGAACACTCCAGGAAAACCTTTGTGTATCTAACAGTCAGTTATCCCACAGGTCAGACCTGCTCTCATCCAGGTCGGTCACCGGGACTTTCTGGATGAATGTGTGTTGCACGGCTTCTCACCTCTGTGACTCATCACGTGATCCTTCAAGAAACAGGAAGTGTGAAACTTTCCCCACCATGACTTCTGTGTGACTCATCCCCTTTCTGTACAGTCTACGATCACATCAAGTGTTTTTACCTGAGTGTTGCAGTGACTCTGTGTTGGGACAGTTGTGGTCCACAGGCTCACTTCCTCTCTGAACCCGTCCTCACCTGTCCTGTGTCTTTAAGTCCATTCAGCTTGTCCTCACCTGTCCTGTGTCTTTAGGTCCATTCAGCTTGTCCTCACCTGTCCTGTGTCTTTAAGTCCATTCAGCTTGTCCTCACCTGCCCTGTGTCTTTAAGTCCATTCAGCTTGTCCTCACCTGTCCTGTGTCTTTAGGTCCATTCAGCTTGTCCTCACCTGTCCTGTGTCATTAAGTCCATTCAGCTTGTCCTCGACTGAACCGAAGACATTGTTGCTTCATTAACACTCAAATATTTATCTGCGACACGAAGACACCATCGTCTTCAGCTGCACACATCCACACAGCTAGCCATGCTAACACTTCCGGTCTGCGCTTCTTCTCTGGAGTTCGACGGCAGCTCACAGCCACAGTGTTGCATTACTGCCCCCTTCAGTGTCTGTTCACTCGTTACGTCTGAGAAACAGAAATGAATCATCCACAGAAAAGAACCAGAAGAAATAAAAGAACAAATCCAAAAATAAAAAATACAGAAAATACAGAAGAATAAATGGAGGCGTGAGAGTGAAAATCTAAAACATGAAACATTTCATACAGAAACACTTTTCACTGCTTTTTGTTCCGTTATGAACAAAACGTGATGATTTTTGATGGTGAACTTCAGATTCATGAGGAAAAAAACCTCATCATCCTCGTTACTGTGGTGAAGAAAAACTAAATGTTTCTAAAGTCAAAAATTACATCAGAGAAAATGTCGAACAGTAAAAGCTCTTTCACAGCTTCTATATAAATTTACAAAATAAGAGTTTCTGGAGGACGTTCACAGATGAGACTTTTTAACTGATGTAAAACGTGAACACGCTCAAATCTTAAAGAAACTTTCTCTTCATTCATTCGAGGGAATTTCAGCAGAAAAGACCAAATTTTCTTTCACAGTAAAACGTGTCGAAGAAGAAACAAAATAAAAAACCAGAAGCAACAAACAATAGAAAAAGAGATTTTACTCAGTGATGTCTCAGGAATGTCTTTGTTAAGTCACTGTTCTTTATTCAACTGCTGATGAAGCACTGATCATAAAAACTGTTTCTATAGCAGAGTCACACTGTGAAAATCTTCTTCTTGGTGGTTTATGGCAATAAGCAAACAATGTTATGGTGCATTACTGCCACCTACTGGTATTGAGTGTGAACTGTGAATATTTAACTTAACATTGTCAAAATTAGAGAAATAAAAATACATTAAAACATAAATAAAAGTATTTCCATCAGTTTTGTTTTCTTAAAGGTCCAGTGAGTAAGATTCAGGTGAAAGGATCTATTGGCAGAAATTTTATGTAGAATAATCCTCATGATGTTTTCACTAGTTCATTTCATCTAAATTATATGAACTGTAGTTTTCTTTCCCCTGGAAAATACCCTTTATATTTAAATACTTTATATTTAAATACTTTATATTTACATGGAGGGGACCCTCTCTACGGAGGCCGCCATGTTTTTTACATGAGTCCAGACTGAACAAACTAAAACCTTTTGAGATTTATGACGACTGAAGCTGCCACAGGTTCTTCATGTTTGGAAGGAGAGGGGGAGGGGAGGGGTGTTCAGCTGCAACATGACACTTCACCACTAGATGTCACTAAATTCTACGCACTGGACCTTTAAGATACAGAAGCATTTTATATAAGATTGCACAAATCGAACCTTCACTTTGATTCTGAAAGGTTCAGGATCAGTTCCCTTCTCTCTGTTAGAACATGTTCGAACTTAGTTCTTGGTATAAAATCCACATCTTTCTTCAAGCACTTGATTTGTATCAGTTTAATAAACAAACAAATGTGATGAGAAAATATTTCCACTGATTCTTTCCACAAACATCACAAAGTCATTCATTGTGTCACGATGTGTAAAAATATTTCTGAGTAAACAAACTGATTCATCTGTGACACGTGAGTCAATCACATCAACAGCTCTTCAGTCTTCAGAAGTGATGACAGATACTCGTCACAGACGTCTTCACTTCACTTAGTGGCCAACAAATCGAAAAAACGTCCGTTACACGACTCTGAAGAAAAGAACGTCCAACCAGGAAACACATGACAGTTATTCTTACGTGGCAAACAGCCGGAGGAGAAGACATACAAACACTTATTCATACTTCATATTTATACATTCATTTGAACTGTAATGCAGAAAAATACATGAAGGTAAGAAAGTACAAACGTTTGGAGTTCAGTGTTCGTCCTCAGGCTGAATTCCTGTGGCCACCAGTGACTCATGTGATTTACACAGTGTCTCTCATGACATGTTCATATTCTATAACATAATATATATAATATTTGTTGGATGACCATGTGAGAACAATGATGTCAGATGTGTCTCTGGTGACAAAGAGAATTCTGAGCTGAGTCTGCAGCACAAGTTTCAGCTGTTTTCAGAGAAGATGGAAAAAAGCTTCTGTCCACGACGGCTCAGCAGGAAACAGTGAACACAGCTGAGCATTTAGCAGCGAATCCCTCAGGAGCTGGAGACAGAACAGAGTCAGAAGGGGGGAACACTGGACTCTTATCTGTATGAATTCTCATGTGACTCTTTAAGTGTGATGTCTGACTGAAACTCCTCCTACAGACGTCACAAGTATACGGCTTTTCACCCGTGTGGATTCTTTCGTGAATTCTGTACGCTGAATTTTGTCTGAATCTTTTCCCGCATCTCTTGCAGAGGTACGGCTTCTCCCCCGTGTGAATCCTCATGTGCTGTTGCAAGTTTGTTTTCTGAATAAATATATTCCCACATATTTCACAAGAATACGGCCTCTCCCCCGTGTGGATCCTCATATGTCTCTTCAAGTCAGAGTTACTTCGAAAAGCTTTTCCACAAGTGTCACATTTTGAAGTCTTCTTACCTGTGTGAGTGTTGCAGGGACTCAGGGTTGGGGGACAGTTGTCTCCACTGTCTCTATGACGTCTCTTGTTTCTCTGGGACTCTTCATTTCCAGTGGCTCCTGGGTCCACATGCTCACGTCCTCTCTGATCTTGGCTCTCAGCTCCAGCAGAGCTGTGACAGAGGAGCTGCTGCTCACTGTTTGCTTCTGGTTCACTGTGCTCGCTTCCCTCATAAGTAGACGTCAACATAAAGGTCTGGATCTCCTGCTTCAGCACGAGCTGCTCTCCCTCCTGACTGGTGCAGAGCTCCTCCTGCTCCTCTTTAATGTGTGGAGGCTCTGGACCAAGGGGGTCCAGACTGGGGTTCCTCTCCTGGTCAGTGAGAACCTCCTCCTCCTCCTCCTCCTTACAGACATGTTGCTGAGGGAGCTCTGGACTGTGAAGACCTGAAACCAGAAAAAAAAAAGTGTTATGGACGAGCAGGTTCTTTTCAGAGTGATTGTGTGTGTGGCATCAAACATGTTCCACCGTCACACATGTTCCACCGTCACACATGTTCCACCGTCACACATGTTCCACCGTCACACATGTTCCACCGTCACACATGTTCCACCGTCACACATGTTCCACCGTCACACCTCCGCTCATCACATGCTGCTGACTCTTCTTCAGACCGCCCCCTGCTGGTGATGATGTCCATTCAGCTTGTCCTCACCTGTCCTGTGTCATTAAGTCCATTCAGCTTGTCCTCACCTGTCCTGTGTCATTAAGTCCATTCAGCTTGTCCTCACCTGTCCTGAGTCATTAAGTCCATTCAGCTTGTCCTCACCTGTCCTGTGTCATTCAGTCCATTCAGCTTGTCCTCACCTGTCCTGTGTCATTCAGTCCATTCAGCTTGTCCTCACCTGTCCTGTGTCATTCAGTCCATTCAGCTTGTCCTCACCTGTCCTGTGTCATTCAGTCCATTCAGCTTGTCCTCACCTGTCCTGTGTCATTAAGTCCATTCAGCTTGTCCTCACCTGTCCTGTGTAGCTTGATCTCAGGTTTCCAAACGATGTCCAACAGTCTTCTCTGTCGATCGATCTCTTCCTCGTACTCGACGATAGTTTGCTCGAAGACTCTGAAGATGTCTTCAGCAGCAGCAGTTAGTCTCTCGTTGACAAACTCTCTCAAACACTGAACCGAAGACATTGTTGCTTCATTAACACTCAAATATTCATCTGCGACACGAAGACACCATCGTCTTCAGCTGCACACATCCACACAGCTAGCCATGCTAACACTTCCGGTCTGCGTCACTGTGAATCTCTGGTAAATATCTTTCTGTTTCCATAGTTACAATTATTAATAAGAGATAAATCTTTTTATAAGAAGATGATGATGATGATGATGGTCTCCTCCTCTTCTTCTTCTTCTTCTTCTTCTTCTTCTTCTTCTTCTTCTTCTTCGGTTGAATGGCGGGTCAGAAAACACCTTACAGGTGCATTACTGCCACCCTCAGGACATAAGTGGGTACAACAGACAACACAATGGAACGTGTTTTCTGTTTGGTCACATGTTCACTGATAATAGAACTATACATATATAAGTACTATATATATAGTACTTATATATATAGTACATATAGTTGTAATATCAGTGAGTAGTACATATAAAGGTATTTTTTTATACATATATTTATGTTTTTCTGAAAGTTTCATATCCACAAAGAGAGAAAATGAACTTTTAGAAATTCACTTGTGAAAATAAAACCTGGTACAGACGGTCTGCCTCTACTTCACTTACTGATACTGATGTACTGCGAGTGTTAGCGGAGCACAACCACACATACTTTAATACTTTGATCCTGAAGTAACTTCATCAATCATCAATCAAATGTTGTTTGTACAGCTCATATTCACAAATCACATTTGTCACGTTTGTCTCATAGGGTTAACGAGCTGTGACCTCATCGGTTCTTAACTCAACAAGAGTAAAACTACTAAAAAACCTTTCAACAGGGAAAAGAACGTAGAGACCTCAGAGACACGTGAGGACCCGTCTCCCAGGACGGACACAGGTGCAGTAGACGCCACGTGTAACTGAGAAGGTCAGACACAGAAGAGTAGCTCCAGCACTGGTTAGAGGAAACAGTTAGAAGCTTGATGGAAGGTGAATGAAGAGAGGAGTTACTGTCAGGAAGTCTCTGAGGAGACATGTTGTTGATCTGTCTGTGACCATCGTCCACCATGTGGACCCACCAGTGGTGCATTTGGTGTTTTGGTGACAGGACGAGTCGGAGCATCTGGAAACAGAGAGATTGAGATTCACTGGGTGAGTTAGTGTCGTATATTGGGGCAGCGATGATGTGAAGATGATGAAGGAATCTCCAATGACACCGTCTTGATTGTATTAAAGGTTTATTACAAAAAGCTCAGCATCACTACAACACTGCAGTCTGCCTGGAGAGAGATCTGAGGCCAATGTGAATCTCTTCTGCCCGACAGCTTCAACTCCCCGTTTACATACGAGAGTTGTTTTCACAAACCTAAAGAAAACACATCTGGTTTATTACGAGCCCACCTCCTCTGTCGGCGAACAGAGAAGAAGGCCTCAGCTCAAATTTTGAGTGATAGTTAGAGCCTTGACCTAATGTCCACATTCAGTTCTCCTCTGAAAACCTAACTTATGGACCTCCGAATCCTCAGAACCTATGGGCTTCAGACCCTTAGACCAACTTCCTTCACCGAGAACACAACACATGGCATTTCAGATCTTTCAGAAGCTCCTCACAGGATCTCAGAGGATCTGGTGGGTCTCTGAAGACCCTGGTCCTCCTCAGAGACCGGAACGATCCACAGCAGCTCCACGATAAGACCATGATGTCATGGTTCAAAGGAAGGGAGGGGTCAGTGGGCGGAGCTTTTATACAGTTTGATCTCTTATCTCCAACTTAACCTGGAGCCGGTCAGCTGATCATCATAAGTTACCATGGTGATTTACCCGGTAACAAGGGAACGAGCTTCATGGGACTGAAAACTCTGAATTAAACCTGAATTAAACCTGAAGTTAACCTGAAATTAACCTGAATTAAACCTGAAGTTAACCTGAATTAAACCTGAATTAAACCTGAAGTTAACCTGAAGTTAATCTGAATTAAACCTGAATTAAACCTGAAGTTAACCTGAAGTTAATCTGAATTAAACCTGAATTAAACCTGAAGTTAACCTGAAGTTAATCTGAATTAAACCTGAAGTTAATCTGAATTAAACCTGAATTTAACCTGAATTAAACCTGAAGTTAATCTGAAGTTAACCTGAATTAAACCTGAAGTTAATCTGAATTAAACCTGAAGTTAATATGAATTAAACCTGAAGTTAATCTGAATTAAACCTGAATTAAACCTGAAGTTAACCTGAAGTTAATCTGAATTAAACCTGAATTAAACCTGAAGTTAATCTGAATTAAACCTGAAATTAATCTGAATTAAACCTGAATTTAACCTGAATTAAACCTGAAGTTAATCTGAAGTTAACCTGAATTAAACCTGAAGTTAATCTGAATTAAACCTGAAGTTAACCTGAATCAAACCTGAATTAAACCTGAATTAAACCTGAATTAAACCTGAAGTTAATCTGAATTAAACCTGAAATTAATCTGAATTAAACCTGAAATTAATCTGAATGAAACCTGATGTTAATCTGAAGTTAACCTGAATTAAACCTGAAGTTAATCTGAATTAAACCTGAAGTTAATCTGAATTAAACCTGAATTAAACCTGAAGTTAATCTGAATTAAACCTGAAGTTAATCTGAATTAAACCTGAAGTTAATCTGATAGTGTGTTAGTGTGTTAATTTGTTAGTGTGTTAATGTGTTAACATGTATAGCGTGTTAGTGTGTTAATGTGTTAGTGTGTTAGTGTGTTAGCGTGTTAATGTGTTTTTGTGTTAATATGTTAGTGTGTTAATATGTTAGCGTGTTAGCGTGTTAATGTATTAGTGTGTTAGTGTGTTAATTTGTTAGTGTGTTAATGTGTTAGTGTGTTAATGTGTTAATATGTTAATATGTTAATATGTTAGTGTGTTAGCGTGTTAATGTGTTTTTGTGTTAATATGTTAGTGTGTTAATATGTTAGTGTGTTAGCGTGTTAATGTGTTAGCATGTTAATGTGTTAGTGTGTTATTGTGTTAATGTGTGTTAGTGTGTGAATGTGTGAATGTGTTAGCGTGTTAACATGTGTTAGCGTGTTAGTGTGTTAATGTGTTAGCGTGTTAACATGTATAGTGTGTTAGCGTGTTGACATGTATAGTGTGTTAGCGTGTTAATATGTTAATATGTTAATGTGTTAGCGTGTTGACATGTATAGTGTGTTAGTGTGTTAATGTGTTAGTGTGTTAGTGTGTTAATGTGTTAGTGTGTTAGTGTGTTAATGTGTTAATGTGTTAGTGTGTTAATGTGTTAGCGTGTTGACATGTATAGTGTGTTAATGTGTTAGCGTGTTGACATGTATAGTGTGTTAATGTGTTAATATGTTAATGTGTTAGCGTGTTAACATGTGTAGCGTGTTAGCGTGTTAACATGTGTAGCGTGTTAGTGTGTTAATGTGTTAGCGTGTTGACATGTGTAGTGTGTTAATGTGTTAGTGTGTTAATGTGTTAATGTGTTAGTGTGTTAATGTGTTAGTGTGTTAGTGTGTTAATGTGTTAGTGTGTTAGTGTGTTAATGTGTTAATGTGTTAGCATGTTGACATGTATAGCGTGTTAGCGTGTTGACATGTGTAGCGTGTTAGCGTGTTGACGTATGTGCTGAACGCAGCCTGAGCTTCATGATCTTTATCTGCAGCTTCTGTTAAATTGTGGTTTCCAGCTGTTGAAGCTGCAGCAGAAGAAACGACAGACGGACTCAGCGAACATGTGACCACAGACCGTTGTCAACATCCTGCTCCTCGTCTCGAAAACCTCGTTCAACTTCAATAAACAGGAAACTGTAGATTTGAGGTTTAGACGTGAATCTTCCTCGAACATCGTTTACAGTCGGAACATTCACACAGGAAACTTCAAATCTACATTTTAATAATTCTGCTCAAATGTTTCAATACAATGTCAGATATTTGTTTCAAAATAAAACATTTCTTGTGTATAAATACATTTATATCTACATTTAAATATTTATTTTCATAATAAGAGATTTATTGTGACAAAGGAACAATAGAAGAAGAAGAAGAAGAAGAAGAAGAAGGAGAAGAAGGAGAAGAAGAAGGAGAAGGAGAAGAAGAAGGAGAAGGAGGAGAAGAAGAAGAAGGAGAAGAAGAAGAAGGAGAAGAAGAAGGAGAAGAAGGAGAAGAAGAAGGAGAAGGAGGAGAAGAAGAAGAAGAAGAAGAAGGAGAAGAAGAAGAAGGAGGAGAAGAAGAAGGAGAAGGAGAAGAAGAAGAAGAGATACTTTATTAATCCCTCAAGGGGAAATTCTTTTTACACTCAATAATTCAAACAAGTGAAAATCCTCTTGAAGTAAATCACCAACTTTATTTGCATCAAGTCACAAAAAAGTGATAAAACAAATCAAACTTAAATCAGTGGGCGTGACCGGATGCTGATAGGAGGCGTGGTCATGCGAGCAGCGTTCTGATGGTCAGGACGCTGGTAAACGCCACGATCTTGGTGAACATCACTCGAGCTGCGTTCAACAGCAGCAGGTACGAGTTGAACCTGACGTTTTCTGAACGGGACAAAAACAACTTATTGATCAGTGATGGACAACTTTCTGATCATGTGACACGGTTCAAAACTGTCTGGAAGAGTTTGAAAAGTTTGAAAAGTTAGGAACAATTTGAAAAGTTTCTAAAAGTCTGGAACAGTTTGAAAAAGTAAAAAACTGTTTTAAAAAGTTAAGAACAGTTTAAAAAGTTTGAATTCGTACCGTGGTCGTTGCTTGAAGACACGTCGTTCATCTCACAGGAGGAAATGGCTCCGTCACTGAATCCAGTGAAGAAGAAGCTGTTGTGTCGCAGGGACGCGACGGCTTCTTCTTCACTGATGTCTATAGAGTTGGAACCATTCAGAACCATCGCAACTTCCTGTGGACGGAAACCAGCCGCCAGACAAACACGCGGGCCCCCAGGGTCCAGAGGACTGAGGACAGACAGACTCGGCTTCACAGGAGACAGATCTGAGCAGGAAACAGAAACATCGCTCACACGTTCAAACATTTATCTGATTTTTACATAAAGATGATTAAATATATTTTGTCCTGAATCCAACTTGATAAGTTTCTGTGGTAACGACCGGTCAGTTGATGAAAAGTCTTCTCATGTGAAAATGTCGATTATGTCATGTTTTATTTATTGTCACAGGATTTTATATTTATCGTATTGGTGAATTGTTCAGTGATTCAGTGAATATCTGAGTCTCAGTTAATAAATAATCTATAATCTAAGATATAAGTTTATAACTTTCTGTGTGAAAAACTGTTTTAACTGGTTGATTCCATATTTCTGAGCTTTTCATGTGAAACCAAATATATTTTCTCCTTTATCTGGAATCACTGATGAATATTTAATAATCATGAGCTTTAAATATTAATAATTACAACGATGAACCTTTGTCCAAACAAACTTAGTATCATCTGCATGAAGAGGAATTTTACATCACAGATATTTATACAATAAAAATCTATTTTACTCATTTATTGGATCAATTTCTGTACATTTTTCTTTTCTCGTTCAATATGAACTTTATTAATAATAATGTTTGTACATTTTAAACATTGGTGTATTAACATTTGAATTTAATTTGTACTGTATTTACATATTTATAAACTGGTATTTGACATAAAGTATTATTTCTCTGTGGATATTTAAAACTGCTTTGGCTTCAACACATTTAAAATATTAAGTCTGTCATAAGTTCATGAATATTAAACACTATTTATTTATTATATATTAATATACATTTATAACCAACATGATTATTTTTACAGCACATTTAGTTTAAGACTCAAAAAGTTTTCAGGCTCTGAATTCAAATTAGATCATTTTCAGACTGAGACTGGTCTCATGAGCAGAGTGGACTCACCTCGGGGACGGACGCTGAGTTTGATGGCTTCTCCGATTGTTAAAGGATCACAGTGTTTCAGCCTCAGCACAAAAACCTGAGAGTCAGAGCAGCTCTGAGATGTTGATCCACGACCATCGAGAGGACGAGAGGAGGACAAGAGGAGGACAAGAGGACGAGAGGACGACAAGAGGAGGACGAGAGGACAAGCTATTCCTTCTGTTTACTGAGAGAATCTGAAATGTTTCAGCTGGAGAGACGAGAAGATATGAAGCTGTTTCCAGGCTGTGTGTGTGTGTGTGTGTGAGGAGGTGCAGGTTTTTGTTCAGCTCTGTGTGGATCTTCAATCACTGTGGTAGTCCCACCACAGTGAAAAAGTCTCGTAGAAAAACCTGAGAGTCGGAGCAGCTGTGAGATGTTGAATGATCCACGACCATCGAGAGGACGAGAGGACGACGAGAGGACCAGAGGACGAGAGGACAAGAAGACGAGAGGACGACGAGAGGACGACGAGAGGACAAGAGGACGATGAGAGGACAAGAGGAGGACAAGCTATTTCTTCTGTTTACTGAGAGAATCTGAAATGTTTCAGCTCGAGAGACGAGAAGACATGAAGCTGTTTCCAGGCTCTGTGTGTGTGTGTTTGTGTGTGTGAGTGTGTGAGTGTATGTGTGTGAGTGTGTGTGTGAGAGTGAGTGTGTGTGTGTGTGTGTGTGAGTGTGTCTGTATGAGTGTGTGAGTGTGTATATGAGTGTGTGTGTGTATATGAGTGTGTGTGTTTATGAGTTTGTGTGTGAGTGTGTTTGTGTGTGTGAGTGTGTGTGTATATGAGTGTGAGTGTGTGTGTGTATGAGTGTGTGTGTGTGTGTGTGTGTGTGTGTGTGTGTGTCAGGAGGTGCAGGTTTTTGTTCAGCTCTGTGTGGATCTTCTATCACTGTGGTACCCCACCCACCACAGTGAAAAAGTCTCGTAGAAAAACTTCTCGTCGTCCTGTGGTTGTTTGTGTCAGGTTCAGCCCCTCCCCCCCCCCAGATGTTCCTGACAGATTAAATTCACAGTCATGTGACCTCGACCTTTGACCTGTGAATTCTAATCAGTTCATCTCGGAGTCACGGTGAACGTTTCAACCAATTTTGAAGAAATTCCCTGAAGGTGTTTCTGAGAAATCGTGTTCACAAGAAGACGGGCTGAACACTTGATGCCTCCGGCCACTAGAGGTCTCCAGAACTGTGTCATCAACACGACGAGAGGAGGAAAGTGTTCGGCCGTGTGTCTCGGGCTGTCGGCGCTGGGAGACTCCGCCCACTCTTTATTTCTGACCGGACACGAGAAAGTCCGACGTCACTAGAGCTCCTGCCGTCCTCGAGCCACAGACACGTCACATCTGTAAACGTTCTTTGTCTTCGACATGACTCATGTTCTTCAACTCAAGGTTTCCGTGCAGACCTCCTAACCAGCTGGTTATCAGAGAGCTTGAAGTTTTATGAACGTGAACTTTAACATCCGTCTGATTCTTTGTTGTAAAACCGTAACTGTGTGAACGCAGCGCTGGGGGGCGGGGCCAAGACACACCTACTTACCTGCCTTCCACCAAACACGATGAACCGTGAGCAGCGAGATCACAACGACCCGAAGTGACAGAAACCGTCCTGGACAAACGCTCATTAAACGTCTGAGTTTTTAGTTTGGTCCATGTCCCATCTGCTAACACGGAGGAGAGCAGTCAGTTCGGCTTCAGTCACTGTTACCTCGAAAAACACTCGCTCGAAGACTGTTCAACTGTTTCTGTGTGAGCGCAGCTGAACGCAGCCTGAGGTTTTTACCCATCAACCCTCTGTGGCGACGCGGCGTCTTATCTGATGAGTTCAACATCAGAGAGAAAAATGTTTGTGAGAGAAATCTGACGAGGGTCACGTGACCTGATGCAGAGAAACAGTGTTTGAATAAAGATTCATCTAAAGATGACATCAGAGGTCAAAGGTCAAACGTCACTTCAAAATCTGTCAAACTGAAAGTTTCCTGCTCGGCTGTAATTTATCAACACGAATAAACCAGTGACTAATATTATTACTAATATTATTATTATTATTATTTTAATCTGAAAGTTAGTTCAACACATTTTCTTTTTATCGGGACAATTTGTCCTCAAACTAAAAAAAGAATAGAATTTAAAACTCAAAATGAAAAAGTGAAACTTATAAATAAAAAGTCATTGTTCAAACAGACGTCACCTTTTGTTTACTTCTCCAGACAAACAAGAACATAACACCTCCAGCCACTAGGTGTCGCCGGCGCAGATACATGATAATACTGTCATGTGACATCATCTTGTTTTGTGACATCACAATGACGGAGGAGGTTTCCTTCTCCACTGTGAGCTGTCGACCAATCAGAGCAGACTGGGCTTTAATCAGGAGGGGGGGGGCTGAAGGGAGGGGCTGCAGCGATGGACAGTCTGATGACATCAGAGGAGACATCTCATCACTCATTCATATTATCAACATGAAGAACTGATGTTCCGTCCCAAATGATTTCTTCTGCTTCTTTTCAGGTTTATTGGTGGATGAAAACAAATCAGCTCATTATCGCCACCAGCTGGTGAGGAGTGTGAACTACATGAATCCTTGTTCAAGCTGAAAACAGATAAACACGGAGTCAGTGTTGAGGAGAACAGAGTTCAGTTTATTTAAAGGCTCAATCCACCGATTCTTCAGATGTCTCCCATCACAACATCAGCTCTGACCAATGAGGAGCAGCCGCCTGACGCCTCCCGAACATCTCAGAGAGGAACGTCATCGCCGCATCAGAGTCCAGAAAAAAGAAAAACACGGCGACAGAAGCCGTCGAGCTGCGAGTGAGTCGCTTCCTCCACATTCAACATTTCATTTTCAAACACGTCTTAATGCAACAAGACACAATCACAGACAACAGACGTGTCTGTGACGTCTGCCTGAACAAAACAACCTCCATGGAAAATAGTCTTTAAACTGCAGCAGCTTGAAGCCTGAAGGGGGCGCCAGAGCCTCACAGTGTCCCACTGGCCAGCTGTCACTCAAGGTTTCCTGATTGGCTCTAAAAGAACCAGTACTGACGGCACGTAAACACTCGTCAAGGTAGAACCCACAGAAAGAAAACCCAAACTGTCACAACAGGAACCAGAGGAACCACAGAACCAGAGGAACCACTGGAACCACAGAACCAGAGGAACCACAGAACCAGAGGAACCACTGGAACCACAGAACCAGAGGAACCACAGAACCACTAGAACCAGAGGAACCAGAGGAACCACTGGAACCACAGAACCAGAGGAACAACAAGAACCAGAGGAACCACTAGAACCAGAGGAACCACAGAACCAGAGGAACCACTAGAACCAGAGGAACCACTGGAACCACAGAACCAGAGGAACCACAGAACCAGAGGAACCACAGAACCAGAGGAACCAGCCCTTTTGGGCCTAAAGGAACCTCGGACATGATGGAGCAGGAACTCTCAGGTGGAACTCAGAGTCTGAGCAGTTCCTGGATCAGTGAGTCATCAGCAGGACAATAATCCGTTTTTTATTTTGGTGCTAAATGTTCGTCCAGTTTCTTTTCTCTGAACTTAATTAATGATTCGACCAAACTGCGTTTTTAACTTTTCTAAACAGAGACGAGAAATGATTCCAATGAAAGAACCGATCATTGTTCGCTCACTTATCAACTTCCTGGTTCATCAAACAACAACCAGGAGATGAAGCATGAGACTCCACAACAAACACTGAGTTCCTGAGTTTGGTTCCTGTGACTTTGAGGTTTTACAAGAAGAAGAAGCTTCAGGAGCAAAAAAAAAAAATCAGAGCAGCAAGAACTAAAGACGAGATTTCAGAGGACGTCCATCTCTCTCTCTATCTGTCTCTCTCTCTCTGTCTGTCTGTCTCTCTCTCTGTCTGTCTCTCTCTCTGTCTCTCTCTCTCTGTCTCTCTCTGTCTCTCTCTCTCTGTCTCTCTCTCTCTCTGTCTGTCTGTCTGTCTGTCTCATTTTCTCCAAACCGTCAGACGATGAACAGAAACATTAGAAGCAGGTTAGTTTCTGACTGAATCGATCAGAGTTTCATTGTATTTTTTCTTGGTTCATTAAAGAAGAAACAGGAAGAAGAAGTTAAAAGACAAAGCTGCGTTCACGTCGCAGCGTGAAGCTAAAACTGCTACAAACAAATCACTAAACACTCAGTTTTTTAGTCATATCTGTAAATCTCTAACGATGATACGATCCCTAACGCTGGCGGGGTCTCGTGTTCTTAGCCCCTCCTCCCTTTTACTTCCTCTTTCCCCTGTGATGTTCTCCAGCAGAAGCCGTCCCCTCAGGTGTCCCGGCTCTTCCCTCAAAAAGGATGGACGTAGTCCCCGTTCTCATAACACGGCTAAGAGACGAGACCCGTTTGAAGTCCAACTATGGCAATATATATTTATTTATATATTTATATAGCTGTCACCCTTTTCCTTCCTTCATTCGACCAATCAGCTGCAGAGTGTCCTCCTCCTCCTCCTCCACAGTAATGAATATGAACAGAGAAAGCAGAAAGTCCAGTCTGTTATTTTGTCTCCCGCTGCTTCACGCCCTCCCCCATGAACCTGACCACCACACAGACCTCGCTCTCCCATGGCACCTCCCTTCAGTCTGCGGCGGCAGAGACGCTAAAAACAGGCGCTCCGCCAGGACCGAGCAGACGTCCAGATGGTGGTTTTGTTTTTTGTTAGAAGAAGAAGTTCTCCCAGATGAGAGCGTAGCGGCGGAGATGTGGCGTCCGGGGCAGTGGTGGTGAGGGGGGGGGTTGTGTTCCTCAATGTTCAGATTTCCGCGGGTTGAAGGAAACCCGGCGGTGACGTGGCGTGTGGCACCATGGTTGAAGAGATCCCGCGCCCTCCGATCCAGGAGGGGCGTCGCCGCTCCTCGACGGCCGAGGGGGTGGGGTTGGTGTTTCAGCCTCGTCAGGGGGTCATGTCACCTCCCCGGCCTCCACCGTTTCTCACCGGTTTAATTTTCCATTTTTGTCGGAGCTTGTCTTCGTCAAACTTTTGTCTTTTTTCCTCCCGTTTCTCCTGGCCGTGGTTGTTTTTACATCCGGACACAAAGCACCGCCCCGGGCTACTGTTCAGTGAGGCGGGTTCATGGCGCCGTGACCTCGCTGCTGCTTCTGTTTCTGCTGCAGGAGGAGCTGCTCCAGCGCCGACGGGCCCGGCTGCATCATGGAGCTGGACCAGATGGACTGCAGAGAGAGCACAGCATCAGAACTGACTGAGCACGAATCCATGTTTGAAAAACAAAGAGCTGAAACTCAATGATGATTCAATCAAAACCTTCCAACAACACATCGAGTGGATTCAGTCATTTTTTCAAATTGATCTGTTAAAAAACAAACTGTGACGTGTATCGTGAATCTTTGTAAAGTCAGAAACTCAAACTGAGTAAATTAAAAAAGTTAATAATTATAAAAGCAAAAGACAAATAAAGTTTAAACTATCAAAGAATTCATTAGATAAAACTACATCAGCTGTTAAAGTCACATGACGTTCTCATTAAACAGCGACTCAAACTAAAGAGACGTTCAGGGACCTTGAGGCTGTCGAGCAGCACAGTGGAAGACGACTCCTCCATTGGAGACTCCTGATTGGTCCAGGAGCTGCCGGGTGGTCCGCTCTGGTGCCAGCTGGTGTCTGAAGCTGCAGAGGACGCAGCAGCCGGCAGGTAGTCCAGACCGAAGCCGCTGACGGCTCCTGGAAAACAACGATGCAACATTCCTTCGTAAAACTCTTCATCACGTTTCACCTGCGTTTTCTAAATCTGGACCCCGCCCCTCCCTCACCTGTCTTGTCGGCCTTCCAGCGGTCCACTACCCGGCGGTCGCGGCTGTCCGGAGTGCCGATGGGCCCGAAGTTAGAGAAGGGCATGGCTCCGTGGTTGTGTGTTGGGGGGGAGGACGGCAGGCTGCTGGGGTTGGAGGAGTGAGGGGATTGGCTGGCCGGGGTGGAGTGGTCTGCCAATGAGAAAACAGCTTCCATCAGAGACGTGTCGATCAAAGTCGTCAGCTTCATTTGAGTCTTTACAGGTGAGACGTACCTGAGCTGGCAGGGAGGGAGGGGGACCACGGAGTCCCTTCAAACAGGGAGTAGAGGGACGGCTCCTGGTGCATCATGGGAGCGTCAGGCTTGGAGCTGGGCGGCAGGGTCTTGCCGTACGCCTGACTGAAGATGCTGTTCTGGTTGTACTCCTGATCACATGAGGACAGAGACGTGATCAGCGACTGACTGTGATTGATCAAATGTCTGTTTGTGAATAAACCGTCATTGAGAGACGATGGTCTGAGTTTGATCTACTCTGCCCTCTGGTGGATAAACTGAGGTACTGCCACACTCGTTTCCTTCTTTACAGGTCATTTGACAAATGTTTTATCCAAAGACTTACAATTAGCGCATTCAGCATCTGTGAGGGTTTAGGGGTTCAGTATCTTGCTCAAGGACACTTCGGCATGCAGATGGAGAAGACTGAGGATCGAACCGCAGACCTTCGATTTAGTTTGTAACACAATGATCCACATCTGTGCAAGAACCAAACACCAACCGGACATTTCCAATAATGCAACGAGAAAGGGCCTCCTCATCACATAGCAGCCATTTCTATGGGAACATTCAGGAGCAGTTGCCATGTTCTATTCGTCCACCATGCAGCATGTGACATGACATCACCCGTTGGTTTGTGAGCTGCTGTTCTGAAGCCTCAGTTTCACATGTTGCTCAGCACCATCTTGGTTTTTTGAAACAAGAGGTAACCATATTTGGAGGAGCAGGGGGTGGAGCCTGACTGAGAGCTCGAGGACACACTCACCTACACCTGCGCCCTACACCCATTAGACGGTAATAGCTGTCAATCACACTGTGGTCTCCAATAGACTTCGTTAGAAACTACCTGTGGAGCCGCTCCCTGCTGTTCATTACACAGAAGACAGGTTCAGACACATCTGCAATGGCTTCACTTCCTGGACCCAGAGACTATGTCTGTGTTTGCGTTGTGACACAGACAGGAACAAAAGTGAATCATGTCTCTTTGGTCTCACCTGCATGGGGAAACCAGAGATGGGCAGAAGAGAAGATGATTGGCTGATGACCTCGGGGCCACTCTCCATCCTGGTCTGGTTGGACAGCTGCAGAGACGAGGGACAGACATGATGAGAGAGAGACCTGTGAGGTGTCTGAGGTTTACTGAGCTGAACCATGTTCACACAGATGTTTAACAATGAAAACCCTCGTTGTTCTGAGAAGTTAAAGGCTCTGCAGGTTGACACGAGAGAGACTGGAGACTGATGAGCAGAGTGTGGCGCTATAGAAAAGGACGGACTGTTTGCAGAGGGGCGGGTACATACAAACATGTTTGGTCCAGGAGCAGAACTAAGAGGAGCAGCCAAGGCCTGGAAGAAATCAGGAGGCTTAGAAAAGACGAGCTCCTCCTCCTCCTCAAAATCTGCTAGAGTTTTTAACAGGTCAGGAGGCAGGAGAGGCGAGCTCTTGTTGTCCTGGTGAGAGGAAGAGGAGAAGGAAGAGAGGAAGAAGAAAAAGGACAGCGGAGGTAAAAAAAAAAAAAAAAGGAGAAAAAAGAAAAGCAAGCAAGTGAGACAGAGGTGAAAAGAAGGAAATTACAGAGGTCAGCATAGAGACAGAAAAGCATCAGGATAGGACCACCTCCTCCCAACAGATTCCAGAGAGCTGCTCACCTCAAATGGGGGCCCCCGGGGCCCGCTGGAGCCGTCCTGCTCTGAGCAGATACCACCCGGTGGGGGCCTCTTCATCCTGTCTGCCATCACAGCCAGACCGTCCCCCATCCTGTAGGACGGCTCCCAGTAGAAGTCCTGCATCTTGGCATCAGGGAACTTGATCTTCTTGTCCATGTTGGTCAGCTGTGGCTGCGTCTGCAGTTGGTGCTCGTACAGTTTGAGAGGATCTGGAGACGCCATGTAGAAGGTCTGTGACGGCTGCTGCTTCATGGACATCTGCATGGGATTCATCTTCTGCAGGGCCGCCTGTGCCTGGTTCCACATCTGAGCCGGCTGGTCCTGGACCTGCATGTACTGAGACCAGACACAACCAGACTCAGGTGTTCTGTCTACTTATCACCACTAGAGGTCAGTCTGTTTATATGAAGGTTTGAATATATTAAAAGATGCATCACAGGATGTGAACATGTTCAGACACAACTCCTGAAACTATCTGTGCTGAGTTAGCGTTTGAAAGTTAATTGTGAGGTGGTTGTTTCGTGTTTTGTGACCTGACCTGTTGAAGTCCTGGGAGGTGAGGTGGACTCTTCCCGATCCCGACCTGCTGGACCGGTCTGGTAGGAGATTGCTGCTGCTGGCTCATCGCCTGTACTTGCAGCTGGACCGACTGTTGCAAAGCCTGCTGGGAGGGCGGCTGGGGCAGGGGCTGCTGACCCTGAGAGGCGCTCTGGTTCATGGACCCAGGGCCCTGACCCGGCCCTGGACCAGAGGGCCTCTGCTGACTGTACGGAATGTGGGACTGCTTTCCGGCCTGACCCTGTGTGCCAGCCTGAGTGTGAGCAGCTGGCTGGAGGAACGTTCCGGGGACGGACACGCCGGTGGAGAAGGTGAAGCCTGGATTCACCTGGAGCCCTGGGAATGCCACCGGAGGAGGGATCACATAGGCTGAGGGTGGGAAACCTACAAACAAACCAATCAGGAGCAGAATTGCCACTGACATCACTGACAGAGAAAATAAAGTACGGATCTCACCAATGTCTGAAAATCATCACATATCATTTAGCTTTTATCCAAAGCGACTTTACCATAAGTGCATCAACCATGAGGGAACAAACTCAGAACAAGAATCCAGGAGAATAAAATAATACAAACATTCTGATTTCTGTATGTATGTATATGTGTATCAACAGTGTATTCCTTACCAAGACCTGGATCACTCCAGAAATCACTGCCACTCCAGCTGCCCACGGTCACCACCCACCGCAATCTGAAATCCCTCTCTCCCTCTGCTCTCTCCTCTACTGTTCTTTCCTCACTACCTAGATCACTAGGCTCTGCAATCACATCGCATGGATTCTCTTACTACTGTTATACCCAACTGTTCCTCTCTTTTCCCACATCCTCCTCCAGCACCCACGTTGCGATGTGCATCTCAGAATGTCTGGGAAAGACTGCCCTCACATGGACCTGTCAGTAACTGTCGAGGACGTCACGCTAACACCTTCGTCGATGGCAAGGAACCTGAGCGTAATCCTCGACCATGGACAGTCCTGCGCCCCCAACATCACTGCTGTGGCCCTATCCTGCAGGTTTGCCCTCTACAACATCCGCAGGATCCGTTCTTTCCTCACAAAAGACGCAACAACTCCTGGTCCACGCGCTGGTCATCTCCTGCCTGGACTACTGCAACTCCCTCTTGGCTGGACTCCCAGCCTCTGCGACTAAAACGTTGCAGCATATCCAGAACGCTGCAGCGCGCCTCTTTTACAATCTTCCCAAATTCTCCCATGTCACCCCCCTCCTCCGTGACCTCCACTGGCTTCCTGTTGGGGCCCGCATCTGATTCAAGACGATGGTGCTGGCCTTCAAGGCCGTCAATGGAACTGCACCCGTCTACCTCCAAACACTGGTCAGACCACATGCCCCAGCGAGAGCACTTCGCTCATCTACATCGGCTGGCCGACTGGTACCCCCATCGCTGACAGCAAACAAAGCCTGCTCAGCGAAGTCGTGACTCTACTCTGTTTTGACACCTCAGTGGTGGGACGAACTCCCGACCAATGTCAGGACAGTGGAATCGCTTTCCATCTTCTGCAAAAGTCTAATTTGTTCAGACTTCACCTCGACCCTGCATAGCATGACTCCCTCCCAACCCCCACCGCCAAAAAAAAAAAACGTATGCACTTGTACGTTAGTATGATTAGCATTTCACTTCACTTATGCACTTAAAGAATCTTTCACAAATAGCAGTTACGATCCTCAGACAAGGGCTTGACAATTGTTTGTATATTTTGTTTTACCCCATCGACGGTGATATGTTGTGGTTTCTCTCTTGTGACAAATGTACTTATTGTAAGTCGCTTTGGACAAAAGCGTCGGCTAAATGCCCTATATGTAAATGTAAATAATAATATGCAAAATAGTGTGTATATATACCGGGTCTGCTAGGCAGGGGGGGGAAGGCTCCAGGATGATGGATGGGGATGAACTGGGAGGAGCAGCTGGTTTGAGTTTGAGTGACAGGAGTCTTCTTCACCTCAGACACAGGAGTCTTCCTCAGCTCAGTCTGAGCCTTTACCTGAGACACAGGAAACAAGCCAAACACGTCACCTGCTGAGCTGCTCAGTATGAAGCTTGAGTGGTTTCATCTCACTCTGTGTATCACTTGTTCTTTTCATATTCAATGAGAAAACCAATAAAAACAAGTCATTATTTCGTTATTCATTTATGAATCTGATACCAAAAATACCAAAAGGGCCACGGGTCGAACTTGATTTTGATATTTAGATATTTAGAGAACAGCATGGATAAGTCATCTAGTTCAATTTAGTTTAAAAACAAATAAATAAATAGAATAAAAAGGGCACAGAGGTAATGACATCTGATCTACTGAGCGGGCCACGTGGCTTTCATAGCACTGCTATACAAGCTAGTGGTCAGATTGACCTTTAGCCTCTCTCAATGCGATTGTGATTAATAGGCTGAAACACTTGATGACACCAACGTACAATTGAAGTTATTATTTCATGACAACAACCAGTCTTACTGAGCTCAGTGATGGTTAAACTGCTCCATGTCCCAAAACCTTTAACTAAACTGAAAACCTTTTATTATAACTTATTCTTTTTCTAGCCACGGATTTTATTATTTTTCCTGTGAAGCACTTTGTAACTTTGTTTAGATAAGTGCTGTACAAATACAGTTATTATTATTATTATGGGTGCCTTGCCAGCTGGGGGCGAAGCCCCATGCAATGCATTGGCACTTATATTATTATTCCTCGAACATTCCAGGTTTATTATGGGTGCAATGCATTGCATGGGGCTGGTAGGCAAGGCACCCATAACTAGAAAATCTCTCCTGCCGAGACATTTTGAATGGGTGCCTTGTGCTCGTCGCCGATGCTCGCGTACAGAGAGACATTTCCTTTAAGACGAAGGACAGAGACCCTGAGAGAGAGAGACATGTATAAAAGCTGCGTTTTGATCACACGATCCAGGTTTAACTAACTAACACTCATCACTAGTTAATTCTGTTACCTCCTCCTCTCTGACCTGCTCTCACTTTAACTAACACTCATCACTAGTTAATTCTGTTTCCTCATCCTCTCTGAGCTGCTCTCACTCTAACTAACACTCATCACTGGTTAATTCTGTTTCCTCCTCCTCTCTGAGCTGCTCTCACCTTAACTAACTAACACTCATCACTAGTTAATTCTGTTTCCTCCTCCACTCTGAGCTGCTCTCACTCTAACTAACACCATCACTAGTTAATTCTGTTTCCTCCTCCTCTCTGAGCTGCTCTCACTCTAACTAACACCATCACTAGTTAATTCTGTTTCCTCCTCCTCTCTGAGCTGCTCTCACCTTAACTAACTAACACTCATCACTAGTTAATTCTGTTTCCTCCTCTCTGAGCTGCTCTCACTCTAACTAACACCATCACTAGTTAATTCTGTTTCCTCCTCCTCTCTGACCTGCTCTCACTCTAACTAACACCATCACTAGTTAATTCTGTTTCCTCCTCCTCTCTGAGCTGCTCTCACTCTAACTAACACCATCATTAGTTAATTCTGTTTCCTCCTCCTCTCTGACCTTCTCTCACTTTAACTAACTAACACCATCACTAGTTAATTCTGTTTCCTCCTCCTCTCTGAGCTGCTCTCACCTTAACTAACTAACACTCATCACTAGTTAATTCTGTTTCCTCCTCTCTGAGCTGCTCTCACTCTAACTAACACCATCACTAGTTAATTCTGTTTCCTCCTCCTCTCTGAGCTGCTCTCACCTTAACTAACACCATCATTAGTTAATTCTGTTTCCTCCTCCTCTCTGAGCTGCTCTCACTCTAACTAACACCATCACTAGTTAATTCTGTTTCCTCATCCTCTCTGAGCTGCTCTCACCTTAACTAACACCATCATTAGTTAATTCTGTTTCCTCCTCCTCTCTGAGCTGCTCTCACTTTAACTAACACCATCACTAGTTAATTCTGTTTCCTCCTCCTCTCTGAGCTGCTCTCACCTTAACTAACACCATCACTAGTTATCAGGACCTGATCAGTTCATGAAGTCACTCCGTGTTGGTTTGATTCCAGAGTTTATGAGACTCATTTAAACATCATGTAAACGACTCGTCAACACGTTCAGTTGAACACGAGTCGCTCACAGTCAGGACTCAGTGATAAAATGACCGGAGCGACACGCAGACGTGATCCGACATCATGGATTAATTCATGTTAATTAAATATCAAAATCAAGTTCGGCCTGTGACCCGTTTTCTCATTTCATCTTTGATCTAAACAAACAAACCGTTCTTTGTTCTTTGGTATCAGATTCATAAATAATGAAATAATGACGAGTTTTTAATTTTCTGATTTAGTTTTTTACCTGAATATGAAAAGAACAAATGATACACGGATTCATCTCTACCTGTTTTACAGCATCAGTCGTTTTCTCGTGGCCGGTTTTCTTCAGCTCGCTCTTCCTCTTCCCGTCCCTCTTTAGCTCTCCTTTCCCAGCAGCCCCGTTGCCTTTACCGAAGTCTCTGCGCTCTTTGCCGCCGTCCTTCTGATGATGGTTCCGCATCATTTCGCGGCTCTGCTCTCGGGGTTTGATGTTCTCCTTGAAAGTGACGACGGGTCTGTCACTCCCGTCAGGCCACGAGCTCTGCGTCTTCCCCGCCGACAGCACCGACTTCAGGCTGGAGATTCCGCCGTCGTTAGACATCTGTTCGCCGTTTGACGACTCCTGCAGCACTGGAGCCTCCCTCTCCTGCGGCTCCTCGATGGCCTGCTCTGGAATGTCGGTGATGAAAAGGAGGAGACCTTCCTCACTCACTCTGCACTGAATGAGCCTGTAGAGACAGAGAGGACGAGCTGAGGTCAAACCTCGTCTCTTTCTCTTCATCGCTTTCATGGTTACACCGTCAGAACCGCAGAGAGTAGTCATGTGAAGAGTTTAAAATAACATGTAAAAGAACACGTGAGAAGCTGCAACAGTGACGAGAAGTTTCACATCAGGTTTGAAAACTAGAATCAGCGTCCTGTGGTTTTATTCCAGTTCTAACCAGTTACAGTTTCACGTTCTCCACATGTTCCTGACATGTTCCATTCACAACATGATGTCACTGTGACCTTTGACCACTCAAATCTAATCTGTTCATTCATGAGTCTTCGTGAATGTTTGAACCAAATTTGAAGAAATTCCTGTTCCTGTGACACAAGTTCACAAGAATGGGACGAAGGGACAACATGAAAACATGTCTCCAACCACTGGGTGTCGCCAGAGCAGAGACATAAAGAGCCTCATGATTTTAATAATATCAACTCTGTGTTTTTATTGTTAATCTGAAATGATTTTCTTAATCCAAGGAGAAAAAATGGCAACGACTTTCATTTTACATGACGTCAAAAAATATTTGTTTGACTTGCTGTTCATAAAGGTCTCCTCACCGTGTACCTTCACTTAACGAGCTGCTTTGTTAATGTAGAGCGTCATAAACTGATCGCAGAGCGCCACCTGCTGTGTTCTCTGTGCTGCTACAGTGTGAATGCTGTCAGATGCAGTCACACACCAACACTCACCCTGGCTGGTTGTCTGCCACCCATTTACCCAGACTGATGAGTCTCTGGTGTCGAGTGTGGACTGGCGGGCCGTCTCTGTCCACCAGGATTCCCTGATGACCTTTGGTGAAGTCCAGAGACCTGAAACAGAAACAGAAGTCAGCTCAGACACCGAGCGACCAAAGACTCTCTCACTCAAAGATGGAGGTGACTCTGTACCTCAGAGCCGGCCGGAGAGCCAAGAAACCCTGCAGCTCAAACTCCTCTGGCAGGGGTGTGACTGTGGGGAACACAAACAGACCTTCAGGGATGACATCTGAGACTCTCTCATTCAAAAGTTTCCATTTTGTGAAGAAAAGGAACAAACGAACAACACTAAAGTAGAAATTCAGTTTTATCACATTCATTCACCCCAGAGAGCAAATTTAAACAACTGGATTTCATGGGTGTTGATCGAGGGTCGAAACAAACGGACCAATGGATGTATTTATGTAGACGTATGGTCGTATGTATGGACAGCTGCAACAGCTCTCACCGACTTTGTTGTAGAGGCAGAATGAAAAGTGTCCCTGAGACGCTGCAGCGAAGCTTTTATTCTGAAGAAGACACTAAATACCACACATCCCACCTACAGCGATGATCTGATGTTCTCTCACAACACAAAGTCGTTTGTTCCTGATCACTGTTCAATCATCTCAAAGCTGACCTCGGTGAACTCCATCAAGAACCTGATCAATTAACTGTTGCTCTGTATATGATCAATAGCAGCAGGTGTCCTACCTGAGGGACGGGACACGTCGTCCTCTTTGGGCTGGAAACTGTTGAGGATGGAGACGAGCCAGGGCCAAACACTGAGGGACAGGAGGAGGAAGACAAGATCGAGCTTCAGCCCAGAATGAATCAAACCACAGAGACGACAAATGTTTCACCTCCGTGTTGATTGAGTGACGCAGCGCGACAGACTTACTGCTGCCTCTTGTCGACCGCGGCCTCGTGGAAGACGCTGGGTCTCAGTTTGAGCCAGTCCAGGGAAACTTTGATGGCCGGCAGAGGACACTCCCCCATGATGTCCTCCCCCCTGGTCTTGTTGAGCAGAACACGGCTGCACATGACACCCAGGAAGGACACTGAGGACAAAGGAAGTGACATCAGACACCAGGAAGCAACCAATCAGACTCAGACGGAGTGTGTGATTCTTACTGAAGAGTCCGAGCAGCTGGAACCAGCTGATCTGCTGCTCGCTGCTGTAGGCCTGCTCGCCACCGTCACATGTCAGGTCTCTGAGGTGGTGGAGCTCAAACAGGTTGATGACTGTGATGTGGACCAGCTGCTGAGAACTGAAGGCTTTCTGCAGGATCAGCCTCTACACACACAGAGACACACACACATAGACACAGGCCAGGTGATTGTCTCCCATAGATTCTCTCTCTCATATTTTGCAGGTATCTCTGACTTGAGTGCTGCAGGATCCAGAAGACAACAATTATCATCATTAAATGAACTGTTGCTGTCATTAATAACAACTCTACATTTATAATTTACACTCTTATTGTTTTCATCATAAGAGGAAGTCTGTCAGAGCTGAATATGATGGTTACACAACTGATCCTGGTCTGTCTCCCTTTATTGTTTCATTCTGTAAATGTAAGTGGGTTCCAATCAGACTTCATGTCACGTTTGTTGGATCCGTCGAGTGATTGACAGTAAACTTACAGGACGACACAAACCCCAGTCTGTCGGCATCATTACCTGAAACTGCTCCTCCAGTTTCTCCCTCAGCGCGTCGAGTTTGTCCAGACTCTTACTCAGGTAGACATGACCGTGAAACTTGATGAAGGCCTTGATGAAATCTGACACACTCCACTTGGTTTTCACCTCGTCACGACTACAGAGACAAAGAAGAGAGAACATCAGAGATGTTTCAGCCTGAGCTCAGGTCGTCATCCTCGTCGGTCGGAGTGTGTGTGTGTGTAGTGTCGTTACCTCTCCAGGGCCTTGGACAGGGCCTTCTGCAGGTTGGTGGAGGCTGCTGGGAAGGGGAACTTGACCGCGATGCTGCGGCAGTAGTAGAAGATGGTGGTGAGGTGGTCTCCTTTAGAAGAGGCCAGGATGGCGAGCTGGTTGTAGGGCTGACCTGCAGCAGAGGACAAGCAGCTTCACTTCACTGTAAACATGGCTGCTGATGAAAACCTGCTTCAAGCTCAGGAAGAGTTCACATTTCAACTTTTATAACAGATCTGACTTTGTGCAGAACTGATGAAACAAGCTCAGTGACTTTGACTGTGGAACAGTAAAACTAAAACAATTCATACTATGAGACGTCTGTTTTTTTGATCTGACATCAGATATAAAACTTTGGTTTCAGTTAAAAGACTTAAAGTGTCTGTGAGGGGGACACGGGCCTGAGACGGGTGTGTGGGGTCAGTCTTAGAGACAGGGTGAGGAGCTCGGAGTAGATCTGTGGCCAGGCTGTGCGTCCTCTCCCTCGGGCAGTGGAGAAGTCTGTGGTCTCTGCTTCTGCAGCAAGGTGGAACTTTTTCAATAAAACCACGTTGTTGGAATGGAAATTATTCTTTTCATTTTTTTCCAGTGTATGCACAAGTCATACGTCATCGGGATATTCAACAATGACATCACATATCACATGTTTTCCTAATATCGTGCAGCCCTAGAGGACAGTGGTTCGGGCATCTAGTCCGGATCCTCCTTGGTGCCTTTCACTGGAGGTTACCAGGACCCTCAACCAGGAGGAGACCCAAGAGTAGATCCAGAACTCATCGGAGGGACTACATATCCCATCAGGCCTGGGAACGCCTCAGGATCCACCAGAAAGAGCTGGGGAACTGTTGCTGGGGAGAGGGACGTCTGAAATCACTTGGCTAGTTACCTCCTCAGTGACCTGAGCCCAGATAGGGGGAAGACACTGGATGGATGGTTTCAGATAAGCACACCCACCTTGTGAGTGTATCCAATACCACTGTCAGATAGCCATAGGCCTAGCTTAGCACAGAATACTAGAAGGGGGAGAGGACTGCTTGAGGACAGACTCACCGTTTGATGGAACCAGCTGAGCTGCGTGTCGGTAGTATGACTCCGCCTGGCTGGTCTGGTTACGGTAACGCGCTGAAACACAGAAAATGAAAATATGACATAGGAGTGTTAGCCTAGTGCAGTGGTTCCCAACCTGGGGTCCGCGCCCCCCACAGGGGGAGATTGCAGGGGGTGCGCAGAGCTTTGTCTGTTCTGAGGTTGTCAAGTTATTAAAAATATATTTGTGCATATTAAATTTTATAAAAATCCCAATAAGACACAAAAAAATGTAAACATATTTCTCGTCTGCAATTAATTTTTTTAATATAAATTACCAACATGTTTGACCTCTGACCTTCCATTCAGTCTCGTCAGGACTACCGGCTACGTTACCTGGTCGATTGTTTAGCATCACACAAAATGTCGGGGAAACGAAAAAGTGATGTCCTCGCTATCAAAAAAGAAGTCGGTTACAAAAACAAGGCAGCATGAAGCCAAGCAAACTCAAACCAGGAGACTAAACACCCCGAGCCTGCTGGTGAAAGTCGGGAATATTTTGAGAGGAAGAAGCAGCTGGCACTATCAAGAAGATCTACGGACATTAGAAGAGCTTTTGAAAGAGCAGGTAGTGATTTACACAGAGCCGCGGAGGCATCATTTGAGTGTTCACTATTAATTGTCAAAGCTAAAAAGCCACACGACATTGGAGAACAGCTTATCAAGCCCGCCTGCCTGAAAATTGTGGAGCGGCTGTGTGGACCACAGGTTGCTGATAAAGTGAGAACTGTCCCGCTATCTGACAACACTGTCAAAGACAGAATTGATAAAATGGCGAACGACTGCCAAAACCAGCGGCATGCGAAGCTTAAGACTTCTCCAGTGGCAGAGGAGTCCGTGCTCAGTATGTCCAGTAAGTTGAAGGTGGGGACTTGAAACAAGACATTCTTATGTCTACAAATCTAACAACAACAACAACAGGCCAGGATATATTTTGAGCCGTGGACTCATATTTCTCATCGCACAGTCTGCCCTTTGAAAACCTGGTCGCATGTTGCACTGACGGAGCCGCAGCGATCATGGGCAAAAACAAGGGATTTAACACGCGCCGGAAGGAAAAAACACCGGGGTGCGCGATTTTTCACTGCATGCTGCATCGCCATGCATTGGCCAGTAAAAAACTTTCAGCAGACCTCAGCAACACCCTGTCAACTGTTGTTAAAGTTGTAAATTTCATGAAAGCTCGCCCTACTAATAAGAGACTTTTTGCCCAACTGTGCGAGGATGAAGCACATCAAACATTACTGCTTCACACGGAGGTGAGATGGTTGTCGCGTGGACAAGTGCTTGTGCGTTTTATGAAATTGCAAGATAAAAATAAAAAATAAAAAAATAAAAGAATTCTTGCAACATCACAACCAACCACTGTGTGAACAGCTGACAGGTGAGTTTTGGATCAAAGCGGCTTACCTGGCAGACACATTCACACTGTACAATGAGACGCACAAGCGGGTGCAGGGACCCGAATCAAACGTCATGCAGGGCTAAGATGCTCTGGATGCTTTTGTGCGCAAACTAGAGTACAGAGCTGCAAAAATGTCAAATGGGGACTTGCAGCATTTTCCACTTCTGCTGAAGCAGTCTGATGGCACCGTCAGTGCGTCTTTATGCACAGAGGCGGCTGTGGGTGGCTGTGGCTGAGGGGGAAAGCGGTCGTCCTCCAACCAGAAGGTCGGAAGTTCAATCCCCAGTCTTCCCATCTGCATGCCAAAGTGTCCTTGGGCAAGATACTGAACCCCAAACTGCCCAATAGAACAACAAAAAGTGCTAGCTATAGAAGCATTGTATGTATGAATGTGTGTGTGACTGGGTGAATGGAAAACTGTAGTGTAAAGTGCTTTGAGTGGTCTTCAAGACTAGAACAGCTCTATATAAATACAACCATTTACCATTTACAGAGTTCACCCGGCACAGGAAGCTGCTCCGTGAGGAGATTAAGAGCCGCTTTGCCGACATCCACGACTATTTGTCAAAGGAAATGTGGGTGATGGATCCCTACATTTCCAGCCTTGAGGACGTGGTGTACCTCGGCTGTGAAGATGAACTTTGTGACCTTCAAGCTGATTCTGTGTCAAAAAAATATTTCCAGGAAAACGGATACAAACAGTTTTGGATCGTCAAAGGACACACTGTCGCTCCCACCCCGGCCAAACACGCAGTAACAAGGGTTATTCTCTCATTTAGTACTACCTACCTGTCTGAGACAGCCTTCAGTGCCCTTGTCACAATAAAAACAAAAGACTGGAACAAACTCGATGTCCACCAGGACTTTAGGCTGTCACAACCATCACACCTGACATGGCATCGCTGGTCAGAGGTATGCAAGCCCAAGGTGGCCATTAGTTTATGGACAGACTGACAGTAAAAAAAAATGAAAATAATGAAAAAAAAATGAAAATAAAAAGTTTATTGTTATGGATGTTAGTTATTGTAATGGTTGTACATGAACAGTACATGTAGTCGGGTCAGAAACTGTCACAAATCTCCCATTTCAGTTAATTGTCTTAAGCAGATCAGAGCTGCTGATAGTATCTGAAAATATTTTTTTTCTTGATGTAAGAAGGTGTGTATGCCCACTGTGTTAAGTTGTTAAAGAAAAACTGTTTAACTTTAATGTTTAAAAGCTCACATTTATTTGTGACAGAAGGGGAAAAAACTGTATTCTGATCTGATGTATATCTGACAATGAATCTCTATTTCATTTCATTTCGAATCTGTTTGGCAGAAGGAAAGTTAAGTTTGAAGTTTAAATGATGATGAAATGAACGATGAGGTTTAAATGCTCTCTTGAAAAGAGATTTTTATGTCCTTGCAGTTGTTGTTTTATTGTGTATGACACACTTGATGACATAAAATGATTGTAGAACAAAGGGAACGGATGTTTTTTTGTAAATAAATGACTTGATAACTTCATTCTTTTGATGCATTTGTGCAGACGGGTCGCAGCTGGGAGAGGAGGGTGTGAGGGGGCCTTGCTTGTCTTGGACACAAGCAGGGGGGGCTTTAAGGAAAAAAGGTTGGGAACCACTGGCCTAGTGGAAGATTGTTTCTTTAAAGGACTTAAACAAATCTGTCCTGTTCACTGTGATAATATCAGAGCAGAGATGATCGACCATCAATTGATTAGTTGATTGAAAATGAATCTGATTTACATACAACTAGAGATGCTCTCATAGCATTTAACTTCCTTATTCTGACACTGACATTAACTTTTATAACGTTTTAACCGCTCTATGCTACTCACCCTGTGTATGATATTGGCTGATGGTATTGAACATGTCTACCTTGAGCTCAGAGAGTTTTCTAACATTTTAAGGACAAAGTGCGGAGGTTTCTCACCGATGTCTCCGAGGTGGACGAGGCAGTGCTGGCAGATGTAGGAGCAGGAGCTGGGCTGCGGGCTGACGATGGCGCTGGTGTTGCTCTGTTTATTGCTGATGATGCCGAGCTGAGACGATTTGACGCGACACGGCAGGTCCACGTTAAAGACAGTGCACAGCTCCTGCAGTAACTGAGACAACAGAAGAAGAGCAGCCGTCTTTTAAACACTCAGTAAGTTTACTTGCACAGCAGCTTCCAAACCAAACAAGGTGTGAAAGAGTCTTGAATCCTAAAGTTTAAGGAACTTTGAGAGCTGAAGGGGGCAGTAGCTCATTTCAGAGGAAACATTAAAAAAGCAGAGCATGTGTTCTTCCTCTCTAACTTGTCCTGATTGTGCTGTTACAAGTTTATATTTTAGTCACGTCCAGTTCAAATTCACTCCTTATTTTTATAATCCTGAAGTATTTTCCAGCAGAGTTGTTGTTCTGAGCACAATCGAATCCTACAAAGACAGATTTGATTCTAAATTGAAGAATCCTGAAAACTCCTGGTGCAAACAGGTCATTTAGTTTACACAGGGTTGGATGGACTTCTGAGAGCCACCTGACTCTTACCTGTGTGTAGAAGCCACTTGCTGCCTCCAGAAACAGCGACAGGTTGGCCTGGACCTCACTGCGGTTGGGGTTGGCTCGGTTCTTGGCCTGGCTCTGCAGGGTGGTGATCTGGTTCTTAAAAGCATGATTCCACCTGCAGGGAGACACAGGAGTGAGGCGACAGGGAGACAGAGATTCCCCCTCTTCTGCGGTAACACTAAACTAACTGCAGGTTTCTCTGGGACGTGTGGTGGAGGCTGAGCAGCTTACAGGTCTTGCTCCACCTTCTTGTCCAGAGCGTACTCCAGGTCAGTCACCAGCATTTTCTGGTAGAGGTCCTGCAGGGCCTGCCGAGACGTCCACACCTCTGCTGCCCCCAGCTTTGAATCTACACAACAGAGTAGAGACGTGGTAACACTGTGGTGGACAACACGTTTGTCTGCTCTTAGACAAAGTTCGTGCACAAATGATCAGAACATTTTTTGTTTTTGTGTAATAACTGGTTGTATAGAAAGTCTTGTTCAGTTGGATGCAGTGTCTGCACTAGAGTCTAATGATTTGAAACAAGTAGAGCTGCATGGATTAACTCTGGGGACGTTTTCACTTGTGAGTTAGCAGGATCACACAAAATCTACTGATCTCCAGTAAACTTGGTGAGGATGTTTTCTGGGTCGTCACATTTTATGTGGATCAGGGGCAAATCCAGGAACTTGTTTGAATAACATTGTAAGATTTAATATTTTTGAACATTTTCAATGATTTCTCAGAGAATAAATCACAATGAAAACAATTAGACATGTTTAGAGAATTGATATTTATGGGGGGGGGGGGGGGTGATTTGGTGCAGACTGACTGAGGTATTAACTCCACTGAGAGACGTTCTCACTCACTACTCTTCTGATGTAAAACTGTTTACAGTTTTACTTCAGTCTGAGCGTCCTGACACTTTTCTGGACTCTGCGTTTTCTCACATTTATAGAGAAAACTATTCATCAGAAATAATGACCATGTCCATCCATCAGTCTACTCTGCTCCTCTAAAGCTAATCAGCTCCACAGCTGGTTAGCCCTGCTGTATCTGTGACCACGGTGCTCTATCCCGGTAACCTTGGTGATCCGACCAGATTAAAAGTGGACCAACACCTGAGTTAAAGTGGACTACAGCAGGATGAGCCAATGATCTGAGTCGGACCGAGCAACTCACACCAACGTCAAACACCATCAGGCGTCACAGACTCGCTGCTCTGAGTGAAAATAAATAGATCTGCAACGATCCGTCCAAGATTTGTTTGACAGAAAAGAATCTTAAAGGCAAACAAAGAAAATATTTCTGTCCCTTGCTTCTTAAATGTGAGAATTTGTTATTTCTTTGTTGTCACACATGACGATGACTGAGGACATTTTGTCAACATGTTGTACTGTGGGACATCCAACTACACTTCTTTTACTTTCAGGCCACGGTAGCTGGAAGGTTAATTATAATACCACTGAGGACAGGGACATGTAGTGAGGACAGGTACATGTAGTGAGGACAGGTACATGTAGTGAGGACAGGGACATGTAGTGAGGACAGGTACGTGTAGTGAGGACAGGGACATGTAGTGAAGACAGGGACATGTAGTGAAGACAGGGACATGCAGTGAAGACAGGGACATGTAGTGAAGACAAGTACATGCAGTGAGGACAGGTACGTGTAGTGAGGACAGGGACATGTAGTGAAGACAGGGACATGTAGTGAAGACAGGGACATGTAGTGAAGACAGGGACATGCAGTGAAGACAGGTAGATGCAGTGAGGACAGGTAGATGCAGTGAGGACAGGGACATGTAGTGAGGACAGGTACATGTAGTGAGGACAGGTACGTGTAGTGAGGACAGGTACGTGTAGTGAGGACAGGGACATGTAGTGAAGACAGGGACATGTAGTGAGGACAGGTACGTGTAGTGAGGACAGGGACATGTAGTGAAGACAGGGACATGCAGTGAAGACAGGGACATGCAGTGAAGACAGGGACATGCAGTGAAGACAGGTACATGCAGTGAGGACAGGTAGATGCAGTGAGGACAGGGACATGTAGTGAGGACAGGTACATGTAGTGAAGACAGGGACATGTAGTGAGGACAGGGACATGTAGTGAAGACAGGGACATGTAGTGAGGACAGGTACATGTAGTGAGGACAGGGACATGTAGTGAAGACAGGGACATGTAGTGAAGACAGGGACATGTAGTGAAGACAGGTACATGTAGTGAAGACAGGGACATGCAGTGAAGACAGGTACGTGTAGTGAGGACATGTAGTGAAGACAGGGACATGAAGTGAGGACAGGGACATGTAGTGAAGACAGGGACATGTAGTGAAGACAGGGACATGTAGTGAGGACAGGTAGATGCAGTGAGGACAGGGACATGTAGTGAGGACAGGTACATGTAGTGAGGACAGGTACGTGTAGTGAGGACAGGGACATGTAGTGAGGACAGGGACATGTAGTGAGGAAAGGGACATGTAGTGAAGACAGTGTGATCATACTGACCTGTCATGTCAGCCTTCAGGGCCTCAGCCTGTCTGTTCACATGGAAGAGAAGAGAAAGAGGGTTACACACAAACAGACACACACACACAAACACACACAGACACACAAACACACGCACACACACACAGACACACGCACACACACACAGACACACGCACACACAAACACACACAGATACACACACACACACACACGCACAAACACACACAGATATACACACACACACACACACACACACACACACACACAGGCTTCATTTCTACATGAAACAGATCAGGTCTGTTGCTGCTGAGGCCGGGCTCTGACTAACACCTGGATCCAAACTGACCAAACACAACCAGCAGTTAGCCTGCCCCCCGCACTGCTGGACAACAGCCGCTCCTGTGACCGCAGAGTCCCGCAGCTCAGCACCTGTGGCGGGTTGTTATTCAGCTCACAGGCGCCGAGCGTTCACCAGGAACAACTTCACCACGGAGACGCATCTGCTCGCTAATGCTAACCCGACGTGCGCAGAAAGACGCTAGGAGGCTAAAGCTAACTAGCAATAACACATCGAGTCTGTCAATGGCGGGTAAACACGGATGGAACCTTAACTTCAGACAAATTAAAGACAACGATCACCAATGCTACTCACACCCGCACGGACTGGACCCAAACACCCGGCGGGATGTGCGTGAGGAGCCGCACACCGTGCCGCCGACTGTTTGTTGATATGTGAAGCTAGCTGCTAGCTAGCGCCAACATTGAGCTGAGGGGGTGGTCCCCCAACCTGTTAGCTTTAGCGTTAGCCACCAAACAATTCACCTGCCGAATCTAATCCTCCAGGTGCACGTGTCCGGACAGGTGAGCGGACCCGCTCACACCTTACCTCAGGTACTGGGCACAGAGGTTCATCCTGCCGGGTCACATTCACACAACGACTGGTCCTGAAGCTAACGCTGCTACTGCTACTGCTGCTGCTGCTGCCGGCGCCATGTTGTTCCAGTCTGACACTAACACACACACACACACACACACACTAACACACACACACTGAAACACACACACTAACACACACACACACAAACTAACACACACACACACACTAACACTCACACACACACTAACACACACTGAAACACACACACTAACACATTCACACACTCACACACACACAGTGAAACACACACAATAACACACAGTAACACACATAGTAACACTCACACACACACAGTAACACTCACACACACACAGTAACACACACAATAACACACATAGTAACACTCACACACACATAGTAACACACACACACACAGTAACACACACAATAACACACACAGTAACACACACACATAGTAACACTCACACACACACACACACACACAGTAACACACATAGTAACACTAACACACATAGTAACACACAGTAACACACACACAGTAACACACATAGTAACACTCACACACACACAGTAACACACACACAATAACACACATAGTAACACACACACAGTAACACACTAACACACACAGTAACACACATAGTAACACACATAGTAACACTCACACACACACAGTAACACACACAGTAACACACACAGTAACACACATAGTAACACTCACACACGCACAGTAACACACAGTAACACACACACTAACACACACAGTAACATTCACACACACACACAGTAACACACATAGTAACACACACACACACAGTAACACACACAGTAACACACACAGTAACACAGTAACACACACAGTAACACACACTAACACACACAGTAACACACTAACACACATAGTAACACACTAACACACACAGTAACACACTAACACACACAGTAACACACTAACACACATAGTAACACACTAACACACACAGTAACACACTAACACACACAGAAACACACTAACACACACAGTAACACACACACACACACAGTAACACACACAGTAACACACTAACACACACACACACAGTAACACACTGGTTCTGGATCTATTCTATCTGGATCTCTTTATAAACAGTCTATGATCTGGATGTTGTGTCTTCAGATCTGAAACTACAGACAATGAGAAATGTGTCTGGTACAAGGAGTCATTTGAAAAGAGCACTGGTCAAAAGCAGGACTTTAATCAGATCTTGAGTATTTTTGGGATCGGCCCTGAAAAGACAGAGACTGAACAGGAACACTGTGGTTTGTGTGTTTCAGGAGGAAACTGTCTCAGTTGTTGTCTCACATCACTTTCACTTTGTCTCCATCAGCTTTGAATGAAGACAAAACAACAGACTGGATTTATTCTTTATTTCAACTTTCAGCTTCTTCACACATTCGATTGTTATTGCTTCAAACATATATAAGAGATTTAAATGTAAATACACATGTAGAAGAAACAGACGTGATGAGGACAAACCCTCAGAGGGACTCGATCAGGACGCTCTCCAATGAACTGCTAGTTCAGATCAAGACAATCAAAAAGCACAGAAAGCTACACAGCAGCAGATCAACACGTCCGTCCACTAAATATGTGAATACAAGGAGGACGAGTGGATTCACACTTTACAAAGATGAGACGTGATAAAAACAAACCTTCAGCAGCTTCAACAAATAATCAGCTCATTGATTATGATCAGGATCAATACAGGTTCTAAAACATCCCAGAAGCTTATTTCTACATTGATTCAGAAAACAACAGCAACATTAGTTCTTTCAAACACATTCATGTCAGTGTCATTATAGATTCTGTCTTTACAAAGTGAGACTGAACATCTGGGATGAAGGAGGGCCAGTGTTTGATTGACAGCTGATCTCTGTGCGGAGCAGAAACGTCACCACGACGAACTTTGAGCAACAAACATGGAGACAAAAGAAGTTCAAGATTTAAACACAGAATCTAAATCACTGCTTTTAAAGACTCCAGACTATTTGAGTTTACAGAACTCAGCTGAGGATCCATAATAAACCCCAACTCCAGCATAGAGAGGCTGAGTGAATGTGGTCTGGACTCTGTGGAGGAGAGTCATGGTGTCAGAGACGCTGTAGAAGGACAGAACACCTGCACTGTGATCCAGGTACACTCCTACTCTGGAGGACGGAGGACCTGACACTGGAGTCTGGATGCTGTTGTGATAGAAGATATAACTGTTTCCATCATGATATAACCTCCAAGATTTATCATTGAATCCAAATCCACATTTATTTGACCTCCCTGCTCTGTTGATATTCTTGTATGTGACTGCTACACTAACTCCTCCTCCTCTTCTCTCCACCTCCCAGTAACAACGTCCAGTCAGACTCTCTCTACTCAGGACCTGAGGCCAATCAATGAATCTGTCTGGATGATCAGAATAAAACTGTTCTTCTCTCATTAATGTCACTTTTCTGTTTCCCTCAGATAATAACAGTTCTTTGTTTGCTGTGTTTGGATCCAGTGTGATTTCCTGTGGGTATTTGAAGAAGTCAGCTCTGGTCTTGGGCTCTGGTTGTGGCAGTAAAACATCCACTTGAGACACAATCTGTAAAATCTTTGTCTCTGTCTCACTCAGAATGTCCTGTAGTCGACCTCTGACCTGTGACACAGCTGCTGTCACGTCCTCAAAGTTCCTCAGAGGACGGATCCTGATGCTGGATGAGTGTGTAGATTCACTGAGTGACAGTGAGGGGGGGTAGTTGAGTAGAAACTGGATGTGATCCTCTGTGTGTGAGAGCTGCTTCAGTTCATCGTCTCTCCTCTTCAGCTCAGTGATCTCCTGCTCCAGTTTCTCCTGAAGCTCTTTGACTCGACTCACTTCAGTTTCCTGCTGGGATCTGATCTGCTGCTTCACATCAGAGCTTCTTTTCTCCAGCAGACGGATCAGCTCAGTGAAGATCTTCTCACTGTCCTCCACTGCTTTATCAGCAGAGCGGTTGACGGCCTCCTCCTCCTGTTGAAGCAGCTTCACATCTTTCTCTCTGTCCTGGAGTCTCTGCTGGATCGTTTGTCTCCTCGGCCCGAGCTCTCTCTGCCTCTCAGTCATTTCTGCTGCAGCTGTGACTGTGTCGTGGTCTTTATGTTCATCCACAGAGCAGAGATAACAGATACACTGCTGATCAGTGCGGCAGAACATCTTCTTCACCTCATCGTGACGAGAGCAGATGTTCTCCTGGAGCTTCTCGGAGGGCTCCACCAGCTTGTGCTTCTTAAATGGAGGTGACTGAAAATGAGGCTGGAGGTGTTTTTCACAATAAGAGGCCAAACAAACCAAACAGGACTTGAGAGCTTTGAGTTTTCTCCCAGTGCAGAAATCACAGGCCACATCTTCAGGTCCAGCATAGCAGTGATCAGCAGGAGCAGCTTGGAGTCCAGTCTTCTTCAGCTCCTCCACTAAATCAGCTAACATGGTGCTTTTCACCAGGACAGGGTTAAAAAAGGTTTTAGTTTGTTCAGTCTGGACTAATGTAAAAAACATGGCGGCCTCTGTAGAGAGGGTCCCCTCCATGTAAATATAAAGTATTTAAATATAAAGTATTTAAATATAAAGGGTATTTTCTGGGGTAAAGAAAACTACAATTCATATAATTTATATGAAACGAACGAGTGAAAACATCATGAGGATTATTCTACATTAAATATCTGCCAATAGATCCTTTCACCTGAATCTAACACACTGGAGCTTTAAGTTAAGGTTAAGGTCGTCTTTTCTGTCCCTGAGGGGCAATTTGGTTTTCAAACAGTAATCACACAGAACCCATAACCATCGTCACATACATAAATACATAAAGATAAAATCCATTAGTCCTTTGTTAAAATACTGAAATATCTTCTGATGTGTGTGTGTTGTCACCAGGCCTACAGCTTGTTTAAAAGGGGACAAATGATCTTAAAGATCTGATAAGTGTGACCACACATCACAGTCATGGAATGTGGTTTGATAAAAGTAGGTTTGAAGTTTGGACTCAAAGGAAGTTACTGACTCAGCCGGCTGTATGTCCTCAGGCAGGTTGTTCCACAGTCTCTGAATCTTATTTCTCAAACTCTGTCTTCGTGTTTAGCTGAGAATCTGGATCAGTCCAAAGTCTCCTGGATGTCCAGGATTAAAGATCTGTGATAAACTGAGCAGTCAGATCGTTTAGAGTTTTCAAGTCATTAGAAGAAGCTTCAAATCCTCTCAAGCTCAGAGTCAGTGTGAAGAGGCTGAAACCAGGCTGATGTGTTCCAACCTGTTTGCTCTGGTTCAAGTCCTGGCAGCAGAGTTCTGTTCTGTCTGAGGAGGTTCCACACGTTTCTCTACACACATCAAAACACTGTTGCACTGATTATTCACCTGAATACATCACATGCTTTTATTATGAAATGTCAAACATCTGTCTGCAGAGTAACAATATTTAAAGTAGTGTCACGTACTGTGTGGATGAAATGTTGAAATACTCTGAACACGTGAAATCATTTCTTAAAACACACAAACTGAATTGATAAGATAAGTTTATCTTTCCTGTCAACTTAATAAAATCAAGTCTGAATAACTTGCATTTTATTTTCTGTTGATTAAAATCACAACAAAATTGAAAAAAAAACCATTTAAGGAAAGAAATTAAAATCCCTGAAGATAAATTAAAATCAAATGAAAAACTAACCAATCCTCCACATGTTAATAATATTATCCATGAAATCTAAAGAGACATTCTGAGGAATATTCTGACATCTCCACCCAACGTTATCCTCGAACACCCACAGGTGGATCAATATGTAGATCATTGATTCATCTTCAGGGTCTGTGTGGGTGGAGGGGAAGCTCGTGGAACATGGTGACCAGCAAACACTCAGACACATTCCTAACACTCCACGTTGATCCTACGCTCCAACGTTAAAGCCCGACTATCGTACATGAACTCGACAGAGGCCACTGGCACCTGAAGAGTCCCTCCTGAGTCTGGAGAAGGTCCTGCACTGTCCATGCTTTACAAACTACTGACGGATACAACGGACTTTGGGATCTGGGCAACACAGAATATGTTGAAGGTACCTGACACTTGTTCTACTGTAACAATCTACTGAATAGAATCATATTCATGTTTGGATGAATGAAGAACTCGATGGACTGAATGTGACTGATGTTTTCTGTTGGGATCAACTGATTCACACCAAAGTCTGGGGAAGTCTCCGAGGACTACAGCTCACAGCTTCAGGCTCCACCCTCTCCTCGTCGCTCACGTCGGATTCTTCTTGTGTTTTCTTGTGTAATTGAATAATTTGATACATTTGAGTGTAAATCACACCGAGCAGACCTTCACTGAAATGTGCTGCAGAAATGAAGACTGCTGCCCTCTGGTGGCTGCAGCAGCACACTGCTCCGCTCCAGCCGTTCAGTCATACCTCGACTAGAAAAGCAACAAGTACTAAGATCTCTTCCTCAACAGAAAGTCCAGATACTACAAAGTCAAAGTACATTTACATCAGGTAACTGTACTTTATACACATTTCCCCTTCCTGGGTTATTTTTCATGCTCACAAATCTTTTCTTGCTTTAAGCCGTTTTTAATCCGTGTTGTTTTAATTTGAAGTGGTTAAAGTCAAACTGTCTTATTGATGTGACATGAGCCTCAGTTTGATTTACACAGATAGTAGAGATCTAATTTGATTTATATACAAATCACATATTCACAAATCACAGTTTGTCTCCGTTCTTAACTCAACAAGAGTGAAACTACCAGAGAAAGTTCATGAACAGTGACTGAAGCTCAGAGTCACGTGTGAGGATCCGTCTCCAGGACACAAGCACAGCAGAAGCTGCGTGTACCTGAACACATCGACACAACAACAGGATTCACCACAGTGATGAGAAAACACAGCGTCCAACATAAATGGAGGTGAACCAATGTTTAAGTCATGAATGGAAGAGAATAAGTCTGACAGGTGAAGGGAGCAGCAGTGACAGGTGTTGTCAGCACATTGTAGAGCCTGAACTTTTACTTGAGCTGTTTTAACACAAGTATCTGTCGAGCCTCATCAGTGCTTTGAGGCAGCTGGATGAGCTTTGGGCTGTTAGATTCAGTTCGTCGGGAGCTTGTTCCATTTCCCAGAACACAAAACTCACCTGAGCTCCATGTTGTGCGCGTATGGTCATAGTTTGTGTTCAAGCCACAGCTGAGCTTTAATCCACAGAAACTCCTTCAGATGAGCCCACTTGCTTTTTCAGTGAGATCAGTCATGAACGACCTTGTAGTCGGCCGACACCATCCTGTGGTTTGCAGAGCAGCTCGTGGATTTGTTTTGCAGTCGTCCAGACGTGAAATGCGGAGGTCAAGGTTGAGCCGTCAGCGCCAGGGTTCCTTCAGGTTGAACATCTGGCTACAACAGAAAAACAACCACTGTTTAACCTGAGAGAGAAAGAAAATCTGAAACACGGTGAACACATCTCAAATCTTTCAAACTAGTAAAAGATGAAAGGCACAAAAGTTCTTTGATATTGTCTTTGATTTTCCCTCTGGAGGAGAGAACCAACGTTCAACTACGGGAACCTGTTTGTTTTCTAAATGTATTTTTCACAGTGTGGAGTCAGACACTAGGGGGCAGCACTGGGAAAGTTATAATCCTGACAGCAATAAGATGATGGTGTTTAACGACTGTGACACTTGATCATCAGAATGAGACAATAACACAAAGTAACAACACTATGATGACAACAGTGAGAACTGTAATGAAACAGCTCACGTCCTGTACTGAGGCACGTTCACTGTGTTCACTCTTTAATCTAAACAATGTGAAAGAGTGAATTTAAAAGAAGATGAAATATATTCACACACTTATACACAACAACCTCCATCTTGTTTTCAACAGCAGACATTTGAAGCTTCAACACAAGCTGCGTGTCAGAGACTGAAGAGTTTCAGAATGTTCCTGTCGTGATCGTTTCACTGCTGAAGTTGATTCATGTTGTTTCCTCTTGACAAACTTCCACTCATCAGAAAACCACAACAGCTCAACCAGCTTCCGCCTCATCTGTGGCCGCAGGGGCTGATGGGAGGTTGGAGGACCCGTCTGATCTCACAGCTCGTCCTCGTTTGTCCTCGGCTGCATCAGAGCGCCACTTCTCCTCAGCTTCACCCGAGGAAACACGTCTGCGCAACATGCTTCTCCTCCCGGCGGCTGCTCTGTGCTGCCTGTGTTCAGGTGAGTGTTTCCAGCCAATCAGGAGCAAACAAACTCCACCTCACCGCCACACTCACCTCCGTCCATCTGTCTGTCCACAGCGCTGGTTACCATGGCAGCAGAGCTGATTCAGGACGAGTTTTCATTGACCAGCAGTGTTGGTGGAACGGCCTCGTTCAGATGTGGAGGAACTGATCAGTGTTATGAATATGTATTCTGGTACCAGAAGAAAGACACAGGGACATTCACACTGATTTTTCGTGTTGAAAAGAGGGATGGTTCTACTGATTTTGGTTACAGTCATCCTCAGAAAGACGACTTCACAGCTGAGAGAAAACCCAACAGCTATGAGTTGAAGATAAAGAAAGTTAAATCCGTTCATTCAGCCTCGTACTACTGCGTCTGTTTGAAAGATGGTAGCACACAGTGAGACATGATCTGTGCAGCCTGAACAAAAAGCAGCATGAGGAGCAGAGGAAGAGAGAAGTAAACCACAGCTTCACTTGTTTCACCTCCATCCGACAGTTGTTCTCCACCTTCATGTTCTCAAGACTCGTTTAGTGACATTTCAGCAGCTTTGCTGTCGTTCCACAGACGAACCTTCTCCATCACCGCCCTTTAAAGAGCCAATCAGAGCGTCTCATCTGAGTTCAACCCTCACACCAACACTTTGCTGATCTGGAAGAAAGAACCGCCAACGTTAATCGTGACCAACTCGACCAATAAGACCAACCGGTGCATCGTGACCATTAAAACAAGTCTTCTGCAAATAACGCGTTCGCTAGTTTAACCGACAGCAGGTTCACCTTGGTGGAGAAGGAGAGGACCAAGAAGAACTAGAATCACTGTGCTGAGGTCGTAGACCTCCACCAACCAGGACACCTTCAGTCCCTCCAGCTGTTCCCGACATCTTACATTCACATCAATGTGAGCTCGCTGTGACCTTTGACCTCTGACAGTGATAACTGGTCAAAACATGAAGACGTTCTCTGGACAGACTTGACATATCGTGTTACAGATGTGAGGCCGCAGTGACCTTCGACCTTCGAGGACAACATCTCATCAGTTCATCTGTAAATCTGAGTGAACGTTTGTGCCAAATCTAAAAGGATCATCTCAAGGTGTTCTGAAGATTACGTGTTCACGAGGCAAAGAGGGCTTTGTGAGGTCACCGTGACCTTGACCTTCGACCTTCGAGCACCAACTTCTAGTGAGGTCATCCTTGAGTCCAAGTGAAGGTTTGTAGCAAACTTGAAGAAATTCCGTCGAGGTATTCGTGAGATATCGTGTTCGCAAGATGAGACGGACGATCTGAAACCAGAAGAAGAGAAAAGTAACTAAATTCATAAAATCACGTGAAACATGAAAATCATCCGGAGCAACATCGCTAACTTTTCATATCGTAGTAATGACCTCATCATCATCTCTAGCACATGGGGAGAAATGATGGTTAATCCTGAAAAGCTGCGTCTCATTGGTCGCTACACTTGTGATGTAATGTTATGACATCATCATGACATCATCATGTCGACTATACCCGCCTACAACCTGAACCGAACATGCTAATATTAGCTTCTAATCACTGAACACAAAGACCAGCTGAGTTCTGAAAGTATGGGACAGAATGAAAGTTTGACCTGATGGTGGCGCTACATGAAGAGTCTGAGGCTCCTCAGAGTCGGTGCGGTTCATCCTGAGGGAACATGAATGTTGTGTTGGCGTGAACATCGTTGAGCTCAGATGGTTTTTGTCTGAGTCTCTTTCACTGTGGATCTTTGGCTCTTTGGCTCTGGAACTAAACTGTTTGTAACAGGTAAGAAAACACTTTTATTTCCCTTCACTCGTTTTATTGTTGAAATCAGATTGAAAGTGTTTAAACGTGGAGATTTTTCCTCGTTAGGACAAATTCTCTTTTTCTGCTTCAGGTTTGTTCAGATTCTAAAAAGTCTGAAACGTTTTCTGGATTCTCTTCAGCTGCTGCAGAACGAATCAGAGTTTTCTTTCCTCGTCCTGAAATAAATTCACACTTCAACGCCGTCAAACATTCTCCTGCTCCGTCCACTTCGAGTCTTTACATTCAAGCTCCTGAAACTTTAAATAGAACTTCAAAAATACCAAATTAACAAAGTTGTTGTCTCTGATAAATATTTTACATGAAATCATCATTTCACAAAAACAAAAAATCCACTTCAATATTGTAAAAGTTGTTTAAACCTGATATTTAGGTTTTTGATATAGTGCCTGCTGATATATATCAATGTATACGATGAAGTATTTTACTGACTCACAGTAAATACATGTAGGATTTAACGTCACAGATGTTTTGATGAATGTAATTGCTCTTTAATGGTGAATGTGTATTTTTTATTCACAATAATGAAAAATATATTTGGAATAAATTAAAGACAAATAGATTCTATGTTTTTCATTATATCCCAAATATTTGTTTTATGATAATATTCTTTAAATGACTTGAATATTTCTTGGTCCACAATTATATTTGGTTTGATGTAGAATTTGTTAAAAGTTAAATGACGGAACTTTTAGTGTAAATACACGAATCATGTAATTATAAATATTTAGAACTAAACCGACACAAAATAAATATTTTTAAAATTATATATGAAGAAATTATTATTATTGTATAATATATAAAAACACTGTGTAATTATAAATATCAACAAAGTATATGAGCAACAAAGTCCTGTAGTATTTATATCTATATTTATATTTAAAGAGAACATGTACACACATTTACAATAGAAACAGTGATGAAATCTGTTTCAGATCAAATGGAGTTGAACGGCTGTGACTGTGTCTCTGATGATGTAATAATATATAACGATGCCGTGCAGCACAGCAGGTGAATCTATATGTGGTGTATTGATGAGGTGTTTCCAGGATCAGACTGTGAAGAGCTGCTGTTCATGTGTGTTGTTCAGATAAGCAGGTGGTGAAGCCGGTGGTGAGCGTGTACCCGGCAGCATCCAGAGCCCTGGACGGGAAGAGCGTCCTGCTGTGTGTGGCCTCCAACATGTCTCCTCCTCTGGTCCACTTCTCCTGGAAGAGACAGAAGGAGGGTGGTCCTCTGGAGGACCTGACCTCTGCTCAGGGAGAGCAGCTGGAGCTCAGGGTGCCAGAACGCACCGCCGCCATCATGGTGGTTGACCGGGACGCATCCTACACGTACAAATACCGCTGCAACGTCAGGCATGAGGGAGGCCGGGTGGAGGCCGCGGCAGAGCAAGGTGAAGGAGGTTTGGTGACTGTGTTGAGCTTCATGTCTGTGTCTCTTTATTCCAGAGCGTGGTCTTTCAGTTTGAGAGCAGGACTTATTAATTTCACACTTTGGAAAGCTTTCGTTCAAAACCCTGCGCTAGCGCTCAGAAAGCCTCTGCTTGTGCTCAGACTGAGTCAGAACAAGGATCTCAGCTTTAGCTTTCCTCTGACAGGAGGCCGGTGTCATGATGGAGCCGTGCAGGGCGGGAGTGCGTGAACCCGGGTTAATTAGCTGCCGGTCCAGCACTCTCAAAGATGTTGACACGAACGCACACACAAGGACGAGACAACTTGATTTGTCAACATCACACCTGGAATTCTAGTGGTTGGGACATTTGGACAAATCAAACACAAATCAATCTGAGAGCAGAAGTTTCAGGTGCACAGAACAACGTGAACACGAGGAGAAGCTGGAGCTGCAGCTGTCAGAGCCACAGACACATAGAGCACAAGCAGGGCTGTTTGAGTGTGAATGTGGGGTTTAGAGTGAAAGCATCTTACAATCTGAACATGAACGATAAGAGGAGATACGTCCTGCTCTCAAACTGAAAGACCACATTCTGAAGCAGAGAGGACAAAACTCATGTGGAGACAGAGAGAGAAGACGACTGAGCCTGACTTCTTGAATTCTTTCAGAGGTTCCTGCACTTCCAGCACCGACGCCTCCATCAACAACGCCTCCATCAACGACATCTCCATCAACGACATCTCCATCAACGACGCCTCTATCAGAGACGCCTACTTCAGAGACGTCTCCATCAAAGACGTCTCCATCAGAGACGTCTCCATCAAAGACGCCTCCATCAAAGACGCCTCCATCAGAGACGTCTCCATCAAAGACGTCTCCATCAGAGACGTCTCCATCAAAGATGCCTCCATCAAAGACGCCTCCATCAGAGACGTCTCCATCAAAGACGCCTCCATCAAAGACGCCTCCATCAGCGACGCCTCCATCAAAGACGTCTCCATCAAAGACGCCTACTTCAGAGACGTCTCCATCAAAGACGTCTCCATCAAAGACGCCTCCATCAGAGACGTCTCCATCAAAGACGCCTCCATCAAAGACGCCTCCATCAGAGACGTCTCCATCAAAGACGCCTCCATCAGCGACGCCTCCATCAAGGACGTCTCCATCAAAGACGCCTCCATCAGCGACGCCTCCATCAGCGACGTCTCCATCAACGCCACCTCCATCAACGCCTCCTCCATCAACGCCTCCTCCATCAACGCCTCCTCCATCAACGACGCCTCCATCAACGCCTCCTCCATCAGCGACGCCTCCAGCACCGACCTGGTCTCAGCAGCAGCTGAAGCTGCTGTGTCTGCTCTACACGGTGCTGATGGTGAAGAGTCTGGTTTACTGCTGTGGACTCTCTCTGATCAACATCCTCAGAAACAGAGAGCGTCCACCTGCTGCACACAAGAGGACCAAGCTTCCTCCAGCTGCTTCAACTTCTCACTGACTCCTGCTGAGTTCACTGAGCTTCTCTTCTGACTTCAAATGTAACATTTGTCTGAACGGTAACTTTGCAAAGTATAAAATAAAGGTTTTGTTTTGCTGAAGATTAAACCTCACAAATAAAACAGTGATTATTCAGTCTCATCTCATTCACATCTGATGTTACTGACCGCTCGTCTATATGCATCAATAATAATTCAATGAACATGATGAAGCTCCTTAAAATCATCATTCAGCCTCGGTTGCATGAATTATTATTAAACATGTTAAAAACGTTTGAATGTGTTTTCTGCTGAACAAGAAAACATGGTTTGAATACAAAGTACAAAAATAACATGAGCACAGTATGATTCTAAATCCACACGGTTTCATACATACATGTATTTGCTGACAGTGAAGCATGTACAACATCTGATCCTCTAGGACAGAAATTAATAAACTGTCATTTTTACAAAAGTACAGATTTCCTCTGTTAAAACTTTGATTTTTATCCAGTGGATCAAATTAAAATCCAGATAATGTCCAAGTAAAAAATATCTCTGATGCTTATAAAACGTGTGCGATCATTTCTCCGAGAGGCCGTGTGCTGCGTACACAGTTCCAGTCCAGTGGTTGAACACGCTTCATATTCACTCAGAGTTAGTTTGAACTTTCAGGAGTCGTTGGAACAGGATTTGGCCTGATTATCAAACAGAGAAGAAGAAAACAGGATGTTTTGGTGCAGTTGGTCCGTCAAAATAAAAGGATTTGAAAAACCAAACAGTAAAAGACGGATTCTTTATTTCTGTGTTTCAGTACGATGGAGATCGACTCATTGTTGAAACACTTGTTGAACAATCATCTGTTTATTAATACACACTTTAGTCTAATTATTGTAGTTCTGCTAATACTCAGACACTGTGTGTGTGTGTGTGTGTGTGTGAGTGTGTGTGAGTGTATGTGAGTGTGTGTGTGAGTGTGAGTGTGTGTGAGTGTGAGTGTGCGTGTGTGAGTGTGTGTGTGTGTGAGTGTGAGTTTGTGAGTGTGTGTGTGTGTGAGTGTGTGTGTGTGTGTGTGTGTGAGTGTGTGTGAGAGTGTGCGTGTGTGAGTGTGTGTGTGTGTGTGTGTGTGTGTGTGTGTGTGTGAGAGAGTGTGTGTGTGTGAGTGTGTGAGTGTGTGTGAGTGTGAGTGTGTGTGAGTGTGAGTGTGTGTGTGGTTTTTAAAAACAACAGTCGACAGTTGAGCTGTGTGGTTTCTCTTGAGGGTTTGAAAGTTTTAACTTCAACAACACGACGACAGTTAAAACTTTCAGACCGTGAGAAACTTCAACTGAGACAAATGTGCTTTGATCAAATCGACAGTGACGCTCACTCAAAGAGCAGCGAGAGGAAATGTTTCCGTCTCTGATGTCGAGATGAGTTTGTTAAGTTCTTCGTTAGCAGGTGACACAGTGGTGCCTTGATTCTGGATCAAGGTTTCATATGAAGCTCAGTTGAAATAAAACGCTGGATTCAGTTTTGAATAAGACAAACTGTGAAACGTCTCGATGCATTTCTCAGTTTTTTAAAGAGAATCATTTATTTTTAGAATGAATAATAATTTGGTTCACTTCTCAAAACCAAGATCCAAAGTGCGTCACAAAGTAAAAACACACAAGTGAAATGAAGACAACAGAAACACACACACAGTTAAAAACAGTCAACTGGACTTCAGGTGACGACAAACACCACATCTCATACATGCAGCTGAATGAACACACACATGGCACAGGACAGACAGCTCCTCAGGGCAGGACTCAGCCGTCCACCTCTGAAGGACAAGGGACGTTCATTTGAAGACAACATGTCCACACGTTGTCCAGGGAGGACAGATGGAGAAGTCGTCTACGTGAAACCTCTGAACAGAGGAGGTCAAAGGGCTTCACTCCTCCTCTGCTCAGCTCTATGATGTGAGGACATCACAGGATGGAGGCCTGTCGTGTTTCTTTCTGTTGTTTGATCACGTCTGAAGAATCACACCCCCCCCCCCCCATCATAGTGATGAGGAGATAATGAGGGAATTTTCATTTTTGGGTGAACTATCCCTTTAAGTCTGACTCTTCCTCCTCCATCCTGCTGCAGCCTCACTCTCTCTCTCTCTCTCCTCCCTCCCCCTCTCCCTCTCTCTCACTGCCCCCCCTCCCTCTCTCTCCCTCCCTCCCTCTCTCTCTCTCTCTCCCCCCTCCCTCTCCCTCCCTCCCTCTCTCTCTCTCTCCCCCTCTCCCTCCCTCTCTCTCTGCGGCGGCCGCTCATCACACAGTCAGGACCACAGGACCGAGCCGAGCCGGGACATCTATCGAATAAAGGCACCATGACAGAAACGAGTAAAACCCACGTCATCCTGTTGTCCTGCGGGAGCTTCAACCCCATCACTAAAGGACACGTCCATATGTTCGGTGAGTGTGTGTGTGTGTGTGCGCGCGCGCTGTCCAGCAGGGTGGTGCTGAAATGATCGGCGGCTCGAGACCAAACACAAAAGAGACATCGATGATGTAACCCGGGTCAGGAGGCGGAAGTGTTCCGTGCTAAAGCACCGCAGGCCTCGTGGCGCAGCCGAGAAAAGAAACGCACTCCAGGATCCTCGGGGATCCTGGAGGTTCAGGCACAAACACGCTGTAAAACACACTGAGTCAAAGGAAAGTGGAACACTGATGCCTTGCTCAGTGGCATGAAGAGAGGAGCCGACAGACACCAATGATTCAAAGACGAGAAGACTTTCAAGCTATTTGATGATGTTATATGTTCAGATCAATCACAGATGGAGTTTATTAAAAAATCAAGTTGTACCTGCAGACCTGATCAAAAACAGAACTGAATCAAATTAATAAGAGTAAAGGCCACAAACACACGACACTGACATTAATATTGAGACAGATTCAAACAATAATCCGTCACCCACATCAACACAACAGAGCTAAATGTTCCACGGAAACTGAAGATGAGAGGAAAATATATTCGTACTCAGTTTTTCTCTGTAATTTTATGACAGGTCTCAGCTTTTTCTCTGCTAGCATGCTAAGCTCTTAGCCTATGTGGCTTTATCGTCAATGTTAGCGTCCATGTTGCTGTTAGCGTCCATGTTGCTGTTTAGCGGCTGTGTTCTCACCACACCACGTACACGTCTCCCCACATCCTAACCACGACCTCATGACGTCTGAAGGTTTCGTGTTATGTCTGTTTCACATTTCCCGTTTGTGTGTTTGCAGAAAAAGCCCGAGAGTATCTGCACAAAACAGGACGCTTCATCGTGATCGGAGGCATCATCTCACCAGTGCACGACTCCTACGTGAAACCTGTAAGTACCGATGGAATCAGTACGGAGCTGGTTGCTGATTGGTTTGATCTGGTTTGAGAGCGTGAGTTTCACATGTAGTCAGAGAACATGGAGCCTCATGCAGCTGCTGCTGTTTCTTCTCTGCTGGAATTAATGAAGTCTTGTCCTACTTTCTCTGGCTCCGTACGAACACAGGACATGAATAATAGATGGAACAGAAAGTCTGAGACGCAGCGGGAACCTGCAGCTTCATGCTGACGTGATTTTATTATTACATCACTGGTCATACGTGTTCATCCCCCTGCCCGTCATAGATCCGCCCACTGACCATTCACCACGTGCAGTTTTCACCTCGAGTGCTGCTCCGAAGAGGTTGATTGACAGCTGCAGTTCCAGATGAGAACATGTGACCTCTGACTAATTAGTATGCAGAAAGTCCCACTGTGATTGGTTGTATTCCTGTTACCCCTGACAATGACATCATCACTAACCATGTTTTAGAACAAGAAATGTTTTGTTTTGATCATTTTAATAAAACTGTTAATGAGCCTGTTGACGAGAGATATTTGATGATGTTTGATGAACACTTAGTTTTATAATCGCGACCATGTGACTGAGTTCACACTGAAATACCAACGAGAACCGTGCAGAGCTGTGGTTCCGCCTCCTCAGACTCTGCCACCTCTGATTGGATGTCTCTGTCCAGCTGACCATGTGTACTTTGTGTACTTTGTGTGTGTGTGTGCGTGCAGGGTCTGGTGTCCAGCAAACATCGTCTCACCATGTGTCAGCTGGCGGTTCAGTCGTCTGACTGGATCAGGTGAGTTTATTTACATTGCGTGTTATTTCTGATTTTTCTTTCTCAGTAAAATCTCAGATTTTAACATTAGAAGGAAAATCAACTGAGTTTTTACTCTTAGACTCAGAAAATAAAAATACTAACTATAAGTTTTATTTTTTGTTGCTTATTTTGTCATGAATAATTGATATTATCAAGAAAATCCTTTAAAAGAAAAAAAGGCTTTTAATGTGAAGTTTTAGCAGGAAGTAGGGATGTCACTGCTGTGAGGTAAATGAATCAGTGAAGTTTGTGTTGAAGCCTCGTTATGACCTCAGTGTTTGATGATGTCAGGGTGGACCCCTGGGAGTGTTACCAGGACACCTGGCAGACCACCTGCAGCGTGCTGGAGCATCACCGTGACCTCATGAAGGTGTGCACGACTAAAATCTTTCTCTTGATTTCTTCATTTTGTATTTTGATCAACGGGAAACATCACGTCACAGACAAAATGAAGATCAGACAAAATGGTCGAATTAACAATGATGTCAAAAGTGATGTTGATCTGAATGAATAAATAAAAACAAAGAT